>NC_143398.1:216910075-217062309 GCF_052110815.1 Crocodylus siamensis | reverse complement strand
ATACTGAAAATTAAATCCACCATTACACAATTTCTCCCGTGCACCACAGTTTGAGAACCCTTCCACTAGGCTCTCTTACCATCCTTAGCAAAGGAGGCATTACAGGGAGAGTGAGCCAGTACTGCCTATTCTGGGTACTGCACTGAATTCTCAGCTGGTAGATGGCCAGTTGGTGCCACATTTACTAAAGCATAAAGTATATCAAGCCTGAGGCTGTTCATAACACACACCAGCATCTTACTAATTCCCCAATTCATTTCTGTACCAAGCAAAGAGGTGAAGAAACCAAGAATTAACAACAATATTACTGAATCCTGTTATTTTTTAAGGTTACTTTTAAAGGTGAAACATATTCCATGTCATTTGCTTATATCCTGTTAGGATCAATTGTCTGTTATCCTCTCCATTAAATAATGCCCATACCTTAAATTCTAAAGGAATGATCGTGAACTGCAGAGCCACATCAGCTCCTAGTTGTCATCTCTCAGCAGCTCTCAGGATCTGTGCTTTATTGAACACACAGAAAATCTAAGCTGCTCACAATGTTCAGAAATGTTTCCTTTACTGCTGACATAGCAGGAGACCAAATGTAACATTGATCTATCAGTAAAGCAAATTGCTGTTTTCTGTTCTTGTTTTGTGTGATGTTCTCTTGACGTGGGTGACTGACAGTTTGAAAAAATTACTGTCTCTTGATCAAAAGGATAAAGCACATTTTAAATAGGAATTCATCTTAGTAATACCTAGGGTTTGTGTATATGTCAGTAGAAGCACACAGTTTTACTTTTTTTTTTTTACTATACCTAGACATTCTTTGAGGACACTAAGTGGCTCAGTGATTGGCAATTGATTTTTAGAGACTTTCACCTCAAGAGCCCACCAATTCAGTTTCTCTATGCTTATTGGAGCTGCAAGTTGTTGCACTATTGGAGGACTTGTAGCAAGGTGTCTGGCCAACTGTATGAATGCTGTTAAAAAAGTGTGTAGTATGAGAGAGAAATCAAATCCTTTTACATAGGATTACAGAAAGGACTTATTCCTTCTGATTATCTATCAGTTTCTTGATGTGGGGGTGCACCTTTACATACCATACCTACATGTCTTCTATTGATTCACAAGGAGAATATATCACACATCTGTGAATCACTCTTGGGTCTGGAATGGCTGAGTGAAGGAATGGTTTGGGGTTAGGGTTGAGATCAAGATTTCCATATGGGCTGTGTAATATTTTTTTTCTCCTACTTCTCCAGGTAATTATTTTTTTGGCAAAAGGTCTCAGTCTTGGAGTGGTTTAGGTCTCTAGGAATCTACCTCAGGCCCTGTGACCCTTTAATTTCTCCCCTGAGTGACTTTATCTAGAAAGTGAGAACCCAACATTTCATGGAGACGTTCGGGCTAAATACAGACAGTCAATCAGCCCAAGGATAAATTGATTCAAACTTTGCAGGTTAGTCTAAGCTGTACAGAGTGAACCAATAAGCAAGGGAATAGACATTAACTTTTAATTTCAGGAATGCAGCCACATGCCTGCACTGACTCAGGCCAGAAGCCAGGGGGTGCTAAAGCATGCCTCCGTGCTTGGCTGGAGCAGACAGCTTAGGCCGAGGCTAGCCTGCCCATCCTGAAGTGGGGTTTGGGGGGGCAGTGCAAAGCATCCTGGGATCTTGGGAGACTGTGAGTTCACTTGAAACTGGAGAGGATCTGGGGCAGAAGTTCAATAAACTGATTTAACCTAAATCAGTTAAGTCTGATACTACATCCTTTCAGATTTATCTTAAACTGGTTTTGAACATTTTGAAAGCAGTTTCTGTGCACTCAACTTCTATTGTGTTACAGGTTTTAACTGGTTTATGATCACTTGGACCTTAGCCTGAATGACACACAACTGCCTCCAGTGTGGGGATTGGGTTCAAGGTAGAGAAAGCAAGGAGCAATTACATAAGATTGTTATGCCAGAGTAAGAAGTAGCCACAGTAACTACAAAGGTGAAAAAGTACACTGCTTCTGTGGATCTGCAGGAACATACTTTTGCCTCCATTGGCTGCAAACGGTGAAACAGTGGGCACATCTACACGTTCATTAATTCCCCCTTAAATACAGTGCATTAAATTTAAAATTGACAATGAGCCATAATCGGCGCTACTGTGCATTAGTACTAATGAACTTTTTTTGTGATGCTACTGGGTATTAGACTAAATCTACTGCACATTAGTGCATTAAAAGAGACTTTGCCCACCATGCTAATGCATAGTAGAATTAGGCTTGTGTGTGTTAAGCATCTCTTGTAGACATGTCCAGTCATACAGGACTTAATACATGGGGTTCACTGCTTGTATTAATTAAGTTCCTCCTAGGCCTCATAATGAGACATTTGTCGGGGTTTAACTAATGTCCAGAGTAGGTCCTCTTTGCTGATATTATATTTCCACTCCAAAATTTTAGCAATGGCAATGCTGGGTGCAATGAATATCAGTGTATGATTATGATTCTACCTTGACATCAACATTTTACCATGATATCACTAGAATTGGAATAACATAATTTATAGGTAACCTATCAGATTTCAGCAGTATTTTGTTTGTCTGTATTCACTAAAAAAGTGATATATGTTCCTCTGCATATATACAGCAACTTTTTATATACCCTTTCCTTCATTCTGGTTCTTTTACCATGGAATATGGAGTGTGTCTACATGTAATGGGCTTTGGCCTAAGTTACTGCCCAGTACAGGCATGCATCTACTCATGCGTGCCCTTACTGTGCAGTAACTTAGGCTAACCATGCCTAAATTTGATACCTGCAAATGCAAATGCAGGTATCAAATTTAGGTGTGATTAGCTAAAGCACATTAACACATGTATAGACATGACCCATTACTAACTTTAGTGCTGGGTCTGCCTAGCCATTAGGGAACTGCCCTGAACCCAGCCCCAGGGCTCCTGGCTGGCCGCCTCTCCTGCCCTGGGCTGGACTGTGGCAGCCCTTACCTGCAGGTATAAAAGCCTCCAGCTATTTTGTACCTTGGGGCACACACACCAGGACCTTGGATCACTGCAGGTGCTGTGTACCCGCTGGACAGGACCCAGGCTGCCTTTGCCTGTCCTGTACCCTAGCCAGAACTCCTGCTTGGCCACAGGTGAATCTTGCAAAGGACTGCAACCTGCTGCTCCCTCTGCCCAGCTCTGACATCTCCCCAAGGCTGCTGTCTAGCTGTCTCTGGCATCAAGGCTGCTGCTCACTGCTGCTCACCCCTAGCATTCTCTCCTGTGTTTGCAGGTGGCACATTTGCCTCTGCCATGTGGCTCCCAGTCCCTAGCCATGCTCCTCTGTTTAACACTGCTGGCCACTGTGCAGGGCCAGCCACCTAGGGCCCCAGTTGGAGCCAGGAGGAGGTTGGCAACCTCGTGACCCTCTGGAGGGATGCAGAGGTCCAGAGGCAGTTCACACAGGGTGGACACTCAAACACCCATATTTATGAGGCCCTATTGGAGTGCATGACTGAGGGCACTGCTAGTCAGTATCGCAGTGCTGCATGAAAATCAAGACCTTGAGAGCACTGTGGGTGACGGTGACCAACCATTATCTTTGTTTTAGTTGTGACTCAAAGACCATGCCCTTTATGTGGGAACTGACCCAGATTTTGGCACCCCGGGACCCAGGCAGCAACCCTACAGTATTCACCAGCAGGGGTGGCCTTGCCAAGCTCCTGCCCCACTTTGTTCCCTCTGGTGGTGACAACTTCCTGAAGGACGGGCCCTCAGGTATTCAGTATCCTGCCCTGCCCACCTCCCCATCTGCTGCACCCACTAGAAGCTCAGGGAGGCCTGGCCAGTGACTCCCTCACCAGCTCTGAACCCCAGACCCTTCCACAAGAAGTGACTGACCATGAGACAAGGAGTGTCTGGACACTGCCTGTGGAGATTGCCCAGTAGGAGGCATGGGCCCAGACCCAGCAGGAGCACTGCGCATGGCTGGAGGTCCCAACATGGCAGTGCATACAGTGGTTCCAGAAGCTGGTGGGGCTCCAGGCCTGGGCAGTGGAGGCCATGGATGCTGACCACTAGGCCTTGGACACCCTCCTGGTTAGGGTTTTCCTGGACATGTGCTGTTTTTTGATCCTCTGACCTCTGTCCTGGTGTTTTTTTTAAATCTGATCAAATGTTCGGGATTTTGCCAATGCTGGCTGTCCAGGCACTTAGGCTGCAGCGGGGAAGATTTCATAGATTTCATAGACATTAGGGCTGGAAGGAAACTCAGAAGATCATTGAGTCCAGCCCCCCGCCCAAAGGGCAGGAAGTCAGCTGCGGTCATAGGATCCCAGCAAGATAAGTATCCAATTTACTCTTGAAGGTGTTCAATGTAGGTGCTTGAACCACCTCCAATGGTAGGCTGTTCCAGACCTTGAGGGCTCAGACAGTAAAGAAATTCTTCCTTACATACAGCATGAAATGGTCTTGCAGTATTTTATAACTGTTTGACCGCGTCATCCCTTGGGGCACTCTGGTGAACAAACGTTCCCCCAGAAACTGGTGGTCACCCCTGATAAACTTGTAGGTGGCCATTAGATCACCCCTGAGCCTGCGTTTTTCCAGGCTAAAGAGCCCCATGGCTCTCAGCCTGTAGTCGTAAGGTCTGTTTTCCTGACCTCTGATCATGCACGTGGCTCTCCTCTGGACTCTCTCAAGCTTCTCCACATCCTTTGTGAATTGTGGAGCCCAAAACATTTAATAGCTTGGCGTTTTCCTGGACGTCAGTTGTCAGTTGCCCCATCTGGTTCAGCAGGGGTTCAATGTTGCCCTTACTTTTCCTCCATCTCCCCACATATCTGAAAAAGGACTTTTTATTGTCCTTGATGGTTGAGGCTAGTTGGAGTTCAGTTGCAGCCTTGGCTTTCCTGGTTTGCTCCTGCAGGACCAGACCAGTGCAGAATATTCCTCCTTGGAGGTGAATCCCATCCTCCATCCTTTGTAGGCCTTTCTTTTTAGCCTCAGGAGGCCTGGAGAGCCAGAGTGGCTGCTGTGCCCTCTTGCTGCCTTTCCTCTGAGAAGGAATAGAATTAGTTCAGAAAAGCCGACTTTGACAAGCTCAAGAGGCTAGTCAGTCAGGCCCTCAGGGACCATGACCACAGGGAGATGGGAGTTCAAGAAGAGTGGTTGCTTCTCAAGGAAGCGATCCTCAATGCACAAGCTAAATCTATCCCAACACAGAGGAAAGGCAGCAAGAAGGCACAGCAGCCCTCCTGGCTCTCCAGGGACCTAGCGGACCTCCTTGGCTAAAAAGGAAAGCCTACAAAGGATGGAAGACGGGATTAACCTCCGAGGAGGATTACTCCGCGCTGGTCCGGTCCTGCAGGGAGCAAACCAGGAAAGGCAAGGCTGCAACTGAACTCCAACTAGCTTCAGGCATCAAGGACAACAAAAAGTCCTTTTTCAGATATGTGGGGAGCTGGAGGAAAAGCAAGGGCAATGTTGGACCCGTGCTAAACCAGATGGGGCAACTGACAACTGATGCCTAGGAAAAAGCCAACCTATTTAATAGGTACTTTGCATCAGTCTTTCATCAGTCACATGGGATGCCCATGCCTGCTACGGAACAGGGAAATCTGGGTGAGGGGGATCCCCTACCCTCCATAAATGCTGACCTCGTGAAGGAACACCTTGAGAAGCTGGATACCTTCAAGTCAGCCGGCCCTCACGATCTGCACCCCAGGGTACTCAAGGAGCTGGCAAGTGTCATAGCCCAGCCCCTGGCACGGATCCTTGAAAACTCCTGGCACTCTGGTGTAGTGCCCGAAGACTGGAAGAAGGCCAATGTGGTGCCAATCTTCAAGAAACGGAGGAGAGTGGATCCGGCTAACTACAGGCCCATTAGCCTGACTTCTATCCTGGGGAAGATCCTAGAAAAGTTTATTAAGGAGGCCATCCTTGATGGACTGGCCCAGGCTAACATTCTAAGGGATAGCCAGCATGGGTTTGTTGTGGGTAGGTCTTGCTTGACCAATCTCATTTCCTTCTATGACCAGGTGACCTATCAGCCGGACAAGGGAGAAGAGGTTGATGTCATATATCTTGACTTCAAAAAAGCTTTTGATCTGGTATCCCATGATCACCTCTTGGCCAAACTGGCCAGTTCTGGTCTTGGCTCCACGATGATCCGCTGGCTGGGAAACTGGCTCCATGGTCGGACCCAGAGGGTTGTGATTGATGGCAGTCACTCATCGTGGTGCCCTGTGACCAGTGGGGTCCCTCAAGGCTCTGTCCTGGGACCTATCCTGTTCAACATCTTCATTAATGATGTGGACATTGGAGTTAGGAGTGGACTGGCCAAGTTCGCCGATGACACCAAACTTTGGGGCAAAGCATCCACGCCAGAGGACAGGCGGGTGATCCAGGCTGACCTGGACAAGCTCAGCAAATGGGCACACGAGAACCTCATGGTGTTTAACTCCGAAAAATGCAAGGTTCTCCACCTTGGGAGGAAAAACCTGCAGCACCCTTATAGGCTCGGCAGTGCTACGTTGGTTAGCACTACAGAAGAAAGAGACTTGGGGGTCATCATTGACCACAAGATGAACATGAGCCTGCAATGCGATGCTGCGGCTAGTAAAGCGACCAAAATGCTGGCTTGCATCCATAGATGCTTCTCGAGCAAATCCCGGGACGTCATTCTCCCCTTGTACTCGGCCTTGGTGAGGCCGCAGCTGGAGTACTGTGTCCAGTCTTGGGCTCCACAATTCAAAAAGCATGTGGAGAAGCTTGAGAGAGTCCAGAGGAGAGCCACGTGCATGATCAGAGGTCAGGAAAACAGATCTTACGATGACAGGCTGAGAGACATGGGACTCTTTAGCCTGGAAAAGTGTAGGCTCAGGGGTGAGCTGATGGCCACCTATAAATTTATCAAGGGTGACCACCAGGATCTGGGGGAACGTTTGTTCACCAGAGCGCCCCAAGGGATGACGAGGTCGAACGTTCACAAACTCCTGCAAGACCGTTTCAGGCTGGACATAAGGAAGAATGTCTTTACTGTCCGAGCCCCCAAGGTCTGGAACAGTCTGCCAGCGGAGGTGGTTCAAGCGCCTACATTGAACACCTTAAAGAGTAAATTGGATGCTTATCTTGCTGGGATCCTGTGATCCCAGCTGACTTCCTGCCCTTTGGGCAGGGGGCTGGACTCGATGATCTCCCGAGGTCCCTTCCAGCCCTAATGTCTATGAAATCTATGAAATCTAGTTTGTGCATTGAAGATCGCTCCCTTGAGGAGCAACCACTCTTCCTGAGCTCCCCTCCCCCTGGGGTCATGGTCCCTTAGGGCCTGACTGACAAGCCTCCTGAGCTTGTCAAAGTCAGCTTTCCTGAAGTGAAGAACTTCAGTGTTGCTGACTGACTTGCCAGCTTTACGGTGGATGGTGAAGGTGATCAACGCGTGGTCGCTGTCACCCAGCTTCCCATCGCATCACTAGGTCACTGATTAGGTCATTGCCAGTAGCCAGTACCAGGTCAAGCAGCGCTTTAGCCCATAGACTTCTTGAGTCAGGTAGAGGTCATCCATGCATGATAGGAAGCTTTGTGACCACTCGGATTTTGCTGAGTGATCCTCCCATGAGATGTGTGGGTAATTGAAGTCACCCATGACAACCATGGTCCTGGAGCATGCAGCCTCAGCCAGTTCCCAGGCAAACTCCTGGTCAAGCTTTTGACTTTGGAACTGTATGGCTGTGAAAGAGGAGTTGTCCACATGGTCCTAGGACCTACTAAGTTCAGTTTAATTTCTCTGTCACAGCAGACAAGGCAACCTCAGGGTCCTTGCACCTGCCTTTTCTTACCCCTCTTGCAGCAGCATCTGATTGCCCTGGAGTGTGGGACTGCAACTTGTGGAAGGGGCTTGGTTGTAGGCAGCAGCCCACTGTAGGAAAAAGATTGCAGGGGCAGGACAGCCAGGAGAGGGAGGAAGCAGGGGACTGTGGCTTGGAGGTGAGGGGCAGGGGAACTGTAGGTCCAGAATGTGGGGCAGGGGGCTGTGGGTTGGGAGTGAGGGGCATTGGTAGGTTCAGGGGTCCCTGGGTCAGGAGTAAGGGGCAGCTGCAGGGCTGGGGGGGCTGTGGCTTCTGAGTGAGAGGCAACACAATGGGCAGGGCCAGGGCACTGGCATATCATTGCCTCTCACAATCATCTGCTACGTTGTGCACATGTGTGCAACAGATGTCTCCTTTCTTGGTACTGGAAATATGGTAACCCTACTACTGGTGCTGACAGTTGGGGTGCCTGGATCCTGCCTACCACCCACAGCAGTCCTCTACCTGGCTCTGGGAGGAGAATCTCTAGTGCCTCATTGATGCTGTAGCCCGTGGCCTGGCCCCTGTACCAGGTCCCCTGCCACCCACCATGGGTCCCCCACCCCCTACCTGGGACCAGCCCCACCACTCAACCCAAGGCCATGTGGCCAAAAACACAGAGGTGCCAGGCATGGCACCATGGGGGGAGGGGTGCTGGCCAGGGACTCAGGCAGGCACAGGGGGAGCCATTTGCCATTGAGGAAGAACCTACTGCCCACCACAGTCACTGTAGGCCTCATTCAGTGTTTTGCCATAAAATGTCCCTAGAATAAGTTGCAGTCCTTATACTTGAAGAATATATTATTGTGATTACACTGGTTCCATGAACCTCTTTCTATGTAACTTATTGTCATTTTGGGGTTATATGATTTTAAATGTTCTATTTTTAAGATTGTTTTGGTATACAATAAAATTCATGGCTTTTTTGAAACAATGAATAAAGGATTCAATGTGTCCATAATTTGCTCCTTTTTAAAGTTATTGAAATAGAAGGCTGGCCAGAACTAAGCTAGCTTTTAGACTATATAATTTCAATAAAATTTTTTAAAAATCTTTCTTTCTTTTGTAATTTCTTTCTCGTATAAAAAATGCTTCCTGTTCAAACCAGTTAAAATGACTGCACAAAAAAAATCACAAATAAAGGAACATGGATTGACACACAGTATGAAGCTGTCCTCTCAGTGGAATCTATTAACAGAACAGAATATTAAAAATGACATCACCATTAAGCTGCCAGTTACCATTGAAAAAAATATAACAACAGACCAGGAACCACAGAAAATTACTAATTGCTCATTATATTTAGTCATGTGATCTTTGAGAAGTTTTACACAGTCTGAAGAGATACTGGAATAAATATGAACATGATAAAATTGGTTTTATAAAACACTTAATTTGTACTAGCACATAAGAAATGAAACTAATAAAATATTTTAAAAACATATTAACCAAACAGAGAGGAACTAAAGACCAAATCTTGATCTCACATTAATGTGAAGCTACAGTAACTCTACTAACAAAAGTGGAATTTTATGCCAATGCAAACAGGAACAAAATTTAGTCCAGTGTGCATACATTTTGTTTGTATTAGTGATGCATATCACTGCCTTCCATGTTTAAATGCACAGTTTTCACACCCAACAAGCAAGTGACAGAAAGAGTTGAAAAATCCCTAACTGAATTATTTCTCCTCCAAGATATTAAAACTTTAATGATCATTGAAAATGATTTTTTATTGGATTTGATTCAGCAAAACTTATAGGAAGAGGGCCTACTTGCATGGGAAAGGATGCACAAGATCAGATCCCAGATCTTGTTATTGGCATTTGTTTGTGAATGAGCTTTTTCTCATACAAAATTAAGAAAATTTTCGTTGAGGCAGGAGCCTACAACCAAGAAGGTCTCATACAGTGATGAAGAAAATGTTGCATGGGCAATTCACTAGAAATCCAAAAAATGCAAGTAATTTGTCTACCATAGGATAAGATTATCTTCTTTCTTCATGAACATGAACATTTAACTTTTGAAGACTACAGGTTTCAGTATGCCTTGCTCATTATTGATCTTATTAGTTCAACATTTCAGGCTGGAAGCTGAAGGGCTTGATTATCCACTGCAATCTGTCTTATGCATCTCTGATTCAGTTAGTCTTTAAGGTACATCTCTACCCTGCCCTCTGCCAATCAGACATTTGCTGTGTACACAGGGAGTGAGAGATTTCAAGTGGGTGTTAAAAATTCACACCATTTAAGAGCCTGCCCTAGAGCATAATGGGTTGTAGGCAAGCATAGAGCAAGACCTGAATATTCTGTACCAGTGTGAAGATAGGGAATCCAAGTTGTTAACAAAGAGTTAATGGCTCTCAGCAACAGGCAGGCCTGGATCCCAGAATGCTATTTCTACAATACAACTAACATCACTAAACACTATGATTCAGCCCAAATTACATTTTTTTACTACTTTTCATGATCTGCTTCCATCATGGCTCCTAATTCTGAAAGAAGATATGCCTGGGAAAGATACAATAGAAAATGATTTCACAAGAAACACCATATGCTTCAAGGACAGCAAGAGCCAAGGTGAAATATGGGACTCAATTTTAAACAAGATCACAATTTTGAGCTCAAACAATGGGTGAAGTACGCACTGAAGTTTAATTGGATTCTTTGCAGTTGCATGTCTTTGATCTGAGCTGGTTGATAAAAGTATTGTGCTCCTTAATTGGATTATATGTTGTGCCAAACTCACAATTAAAAAAATATCTCCCTCTCCCCAAATCTGTTTCCAGTGAAGTCAAGAGTTTGGCTATTGTCTACAAGGAGAGCAGGATGAGACCCGATATATCTTACACAATTTATGAATTAATTACACTAAGACTTGTCTGAGTTTTGCAACTATTTATGTATTAGATAGGCTCAGAGACTGGCTATAGTATGCTCCCTCTGTGGACAGGATCTGTAACAGTTTACTTCTATCTAATTGATAAAAAAAATATTAGTATCAGTTTATGTAATAGAACATATAAGAACACCATATTTCTCTATAAAAATTTTTAAGTGTAACTCAAAAAAGAAAATTATTATTTGAAGCTGTGACAAACAGAGCCATCCATATGGGTGTGTGGGGCTCAGTGAGGGAGCCCTGGGGGGGTGGCGAGTGGCCAGAGCCAGCAGCAGCAGAACTGGCAGATCTTGGCAGCAGTGGCACATGGTGGCTGTGATGGGGCCTATACAGCACTGACCATGGGCCCCCCCAAAGCGCAGGGCCTGGGGCGGTCACCCCGATTTTCTCTCCCTCCCCCCAGGGATGGCCCTGGTGACAAGTTAAAACTTCATGAGGATATCAAGCCATATCAACTTCTGCTCCAAAGGTATTAACATGGTACCTGAACATGGTCAATGGAACCAGAAAGCTATAGTTCAGATTTGCCTTTTATTTCAATACTGCCAGATGTTAGTTATGTAATATTTTAAGGTATCTCTGCTTCACTTTATCACAAATTCATACGTTATGGAAATAGCATTAATGTCCATGCTAGTTTTTTTATTTCCAAATGCATAAAGGAAGGCTACCTTGATAAGCTGATTTTTCTTAAGCTTGTTGACACTTTTTTTTTTAAATAAGGCTGAAGAGAAGCTCTGAAAATAATAGTTAATCAGCAAATAAATACCCTGAATACAGTACCCTAGGGCCTGAGGAATTTTGGATTCCAAGATGGATCCAGATCCTAAATTAGCACTGGTATCTATTTATTGATAACCAATCAAAAATCCTGTCAGAATACCTCAAACTCTGGAAATGTTTACTTTCATAGATGGAGTATATCACTGTGGTTCAAATTCAAATTAAATAGATAAATAAAATGGTATTCCTCTACCTACTTTTCTTTTATGGTTTAAGATATTAGCATTCTCACTAGCTGACCCTGCAACTTTCTGTGGGCAGTGGTGGGTATTCTATTTCCAGCGCTCTCAACCTGCAACCTTTCAGTATCACACAGAAGAAAAGCTTTTAAAAGACTCATATGCCACTTATATAGGATTCATATAAAGTGTAACACACACACACACACACACATACACATTAGTAAGGAGATATCATACTTGCATCACTACAGTGTATGGGCTGATATTATGGCAGTTCTCTCTGTAAAGATATATACCCCTAAGTAATGCAGACATCTCAAAGCTTCTTATCATAATTCATAATGGTTCAAAATGATCACCTCTAGTGCATAACAAAAACTATGAGCAATGAAATTTAAAGGACTAGTTTACTAACAAGTGAAAAGTACTGACTGGGCATATATACACAAGGCTTTTATTGTGCAGTAGATTAATTAGCTATGCATTAAATGTTTTGCATTTACATGTGTGGTCCTAATAGGCCACAGAAAACTAATTAACTCTATAGCAAGGCAGTAGTTGTAAAAAAAATATATCCTACTGTGGCATTTTGTTTACTCTGCAGCTGTGCAGATGTAGACATTGACACAGCTGGCTGGGGCATGTGGGTGCTTCAGCACAGAGGCTGCCTGCTGGCCAGCCCTGTACTGGAGCACCCCCATGCCCTAGTGAGCCCCACCTCAGCCAGGTCAGAGTAGCCACAGTCTGGCAGGCTGACCTCCCTCCCCCACTCTATCCCCTGCCAGTCAGACCTGTTCGAAGACTGCTTCATGCTGTGGTCTCAGGCAGACGTTCAAATAGCACACCTGGGAGCAATACACTCCGGTGCAAAATGCACCAGAGTTTATTGCTGATTGCTAATAGTACATGTAGGCATGCCTATTGAGTGCTTATTTAAAATATTTTTGCTCGTTTAGTTGCTTGATACCAACAAAAACTTCAACAGCTAAAATATGGCAGACTCAACTCTACATAGTCCAAGCAAACAACTATGCAGTACTGAGTGCCATCAGCTGCACACTCCAGTAAAGGCCTTTCAGTTAAGAACTTCATTCAGAAAAAGAGCATCCTTAACTGTGGGCAAGAACAAGAACCAAAATTAGTAACCATACTTCTACTGACCTTAGGCCTAAGTACAGGCAGTCAAAAAGTCCAAGGCTGAATTGATTCAGTCTTTGCAGGTTAGGCTAAGCTGCAGAGATTAAACTGACTAACAAGTGAATAGACATTTACTTTTTACAGCCACATGCCTGCGGTGACTCAGGCCAAGAACCAGGGGGTGCCAGAGTACAACATGGGCTGTACTTGCTTCCTCTTCCTGATTCCCCTGAGGTCTCTGGGATTTGCAGTCCAGAATCACAGCAAGAGGCTTCTGTAGGGTTGCTCATCATTTCCTCTTCCTGCTTCCAGGTGCCTCCAGGATTTGTAGTCCACAGTTGCAGCCATCAGTACCTTTCAGTAAGTTTAGCAAGGCAGGGCAGCTCTGTACTCAGGTTTTAATCCCCACTGACTCCCTGGCCCTAGCCCCCAGCCAAGGTTTCCTTTGGAGGGGATAGGGGCAGTCCCTGCCTCCCCTTCACCCTTCACCCTTCTCTGCTGGAACAGACAGCACAGCCTAGCCCAGGGCTGGAAAGCATGCTGGGATTCTGGGTGTCATAGGGGAGAGTGGCTGGAAGAGCCCCAAGCAACAAATGGGGATCCCCTAGGATACGGATCATTTACAAAATAAGAAAAAACAAAAATAATCAAAGAGAAACACTTACCTGCAGCAGGGTCTGAGGTGCAGCTGGAGCATGGTAGAAAATCCATGCAGGTCATAACCTGCACCTTTATCTAGCTGAAAGTGGCCGGTGACATCATCAGCAATCACAGGCCACCAGAGATAAAAAGGACCACAAGGGAAGACAGCAGAAGGAGAGGAGGAAAGTCAGAGAGGACTCTCAAGCTGGGTGATGGGAGAGATACTCCTGGAGAGAGGGAGCCGGCAGGGGCTCTCTCTGTCAGCAGAGACTGGAGTATCAAGGAGGCAGAAGAGAAAGAGGAGGCTTTCTGCACTGGCAGAGGTGGGAATGTTGGAGGAATGGGAGAACCAGAGGAGGCTCTCTACACCAACAAAGGTTGGCATGTCAGGGAGAGGAAAGAGCCACAGGAGACTCTCCCTCCTGGCTGGAACAGCCATGAGCAGCAAAAGAGGTTGAGGAGCAGAATGGCAGGAATCTGGGAACAGGCACCTAGAGTAGAAGGTAGCCAGCCACTTGAGGAGGTACCACAGGACAGCGGTAGTGGAATGCCTCATACAGCATCTGAGGAGTACCGCATGCTGTGCTCAGCAGGGTTAAGGGAGAAACAACCTGGGATGAGGGACTGCAGTCAACCCTGGCCAGATGACGGGTCAGCCCTGGTGAGATCCTAGGGGTGAAATGATGCCTAGTTGTCCTAGCAATAGGGCTGGGGGAGGAAACCAGAAGGGTCCTTCCTGACTTTTAGTTTGCTTTGGCTCCTTTTTGTTTTCCCCCTTTTTGGAGGGGCTGAGAGATAGGGTGAAGCGGCGCAGGCAAGACAGTACTACATTGCCTCTCCTTTCCTGTTCTTTAATTGAGGGTTAAATTTAGAGTCCCGGGTCTGATACTGCTTTGGGGCAGGTCGGGGCCCTGCTGAAGCCAAATGGCTAAGTGATTTATCTCAAGAGGAAGTGCTTAAGGCATAATAAGGCTACAAAGATCATTAAAGTCAAGAAACACAACATCACCAGGTGTGGCCAAGAAGATCTGGTGACCCGACAAAAGGTTGGCCCAAGGTTGGGGTGTAGGGGAGGTGAAGCCCCATGGATGACCACGTGGCAGACTCCCCACTGAAAAAGACCCCTGGGTGGTTTGCCCCACCACTGGAATAGCATTCAAAGTCATGGCAGGAGATCCTGGGGGAGGCCACCCATGTGATAAACACCTACCAGAAGGCTTACAGAAGTCTTCAGGACATCCACTACTGGCAATCCAGAACTAGGCTGTGTGTGACTGACTGTTTGAAGCCAGGTGGGCACACTGGGGAACTGATTTAACTTGAACAAGGAAGAGGTCTGGGACAAAAGTTTCATAAACTGGTTTGACCCAAATCAGTTAAGTCTGATACACCATTCAACCAGGTTTATCTTAAACTCATTTCAGCCATTTTGAAACTGGTTTATGTGACCTGAGCTTCTATTCTGTTGCAGGCTTTAACCAGTTGCTGATGGCTTAAACCAGTTTGCATGTAACTTCTGTCCCTAGCCTAGAAGTGCAGGCTCACATTTTGAGTGAATGTAGCTTAAAAGAACTCAACTTCTTGGAAAAAATATTCAACGTCTCCAATGATCCACACTGAAAAACCCACAACTCATTTCTGCATCCAAACTTTGATTTAGGCAGGGGTGGATTGGGGGGTGGAGGGAGCCACACTGGTGCATCTGTACCCCATGCTTTCATTCCTGTTTCACCCGAAGTTTTAAATCAACTTCCTGGCAGTGGCAACAGCATTTCTAGTCAGGAAGTACTGAAGAAGTTAACTGACTTCACGGCTCACTGTAATTTATCTGATCCCTTCTAAACTCTTCATTTCACAGGTGTTAATGACCCTCTCTTGTTATAGAATAATAGAAAATTGGAGTTGGAAGGGATCTCAAGAGGTCATTTAGTCCAGCCCCCTACTCCAGAGGTCCTCAAACTGTGGGTCATGACCCCCCAAGGGGTTGTGAGCAACTTAAAAGGGAGCCACAAACTTCCTAGGATGTACCACACTGGCGTGGGGAATTGGCGCAAGGTGGTGGTGTGGATGGTGGATGGCAACGACGGCTGCCGTGTGTGAGCTCCCCATCCCCTGCTTTCACCATCCAGTACTCAGGGTTTCAATAGCATAGAGTTTGAGAACCCCTGCCCTACAAATCAGGACCATCCCCAACTAGATTGACCCCAGTACTCTTTCCTGCCATGGCAGGGGGTCGGACTAGATGATCTACTCATGTCCCTTCCAACTGTAGAAACTATGAAACTGAAACTAGATCACCCCAGCCAAGGCTTTGTCTACCTGGGACTTAAGAACCTGCAAGGATAGAGAGAACACAACCTCTCAGGGTAACCTTTTCCAGTGTTTTACTACCCCCATAGTGAGAGAGTTTTTCCTACTATCTAACCTCAACTTCCCTTACTGCAACGTGAGACCATTGCTTTTTGGTCTGTTATCTGCAACCACTGAGAACAGTCCAATTCCATTCTCTTTGGAACCACTCTTCAGGTAGTTGAAGGCTGTTATTAAATCCCACCCTTTAGTCTTCTCTTGTCCAGAATAAATTACCCCAGTTCCTTCTTCTGCCTCTCCTAAGAAGTTATGTGCCCCACACCTTGCTGGACTCTTTCAATTTGTTTACATCCTTTCTGTAGTGGGGGACCCAAAACTGGACACAGTACTCCAGATAAGTTCTCACCAGTGCCAAATAGAGGGGAAGAATCACTTCCCTCAATCTGCTGGAAATGTTCCTACTAATACAGCTTAGTATGCCATTAGCCTTCTTCACAACAAGGCACACTGTTGTGACATTCCAGGTCCTTTTCTACAGAGCTGCTCCTTAGCTAGTCAGTCCCTGGCCTGTATCAGTGCATGAGATTGTTCTGTCTTAGGTCCAGGACTTAGTAGTTATCTTTTTAGAACCTCACGAGATTTCTTTGGGTTCAATCCTCCAATTAGTGAAGGTCTCTCTGGATCCTAGCTCTACCCTCCAGCATAGCTACTACTTCCCCCAGCTTGATATCAGCTGCAAACTGAGGGGGCAATCTGCTGCCCCGACCCCTTAGCCCAGGAAGTCTGCTGCTTCCCAGGGGCCCACATCAAGACATTGTGGAGAGGATCCCAGAACTCCTCCGGCCTACAGACCACTACTGTAGGCTCCTTATTCACGTGGGCACCAATGACATGGCTCAGAGCACCCCCAGCCAGGTCATGAGGCGCTACAGGGATTTGGGAGCGGAGCTTAGGGGTCTGGGAGCTCAGGTGGTGTTTTCGTCGATCCTCCCAGTCTTGGGCTATGGGCTGAGGAGGGAGAGGAGGATCCACGCAGTGAACCAAAGACTGTGGAGCTGGTGTCATTGGGAAGGCATTGGCTTCCATGACCACAGCCCGCTCTTTGGCGAGAGAGGCAGCGAGCTGCTGGGAAGAGATGGCCTCCACCTCTCCCCCCTGGGGAGGAGGCTCTTCTCAGCCAGGCTGGCTGACCTGCTCCACCGGGCTTTAAACTAAGCCCACTGGGGGATGGGGGGACTACTGCCACTGCTGGCCCACTGAGCAACCCTTGCAAAGCCAGCAGACCAAGACACTTAAGGGACCCCACCCCTGCCCCAGCCCTGGCACAATCTGTGGGCAAGGCAAGAGCCCCCAAGGGGACACTTGCCTGCCTGTACACTAATGCCAGGAGCCTGGGCAACAAGCAGGAGGAGCTCGTCCTCCTGCTCAGTGCAAAGAATTATGATGTCATTGGGATAACGGAGACCTGGTGGGACTCCACCCATGACTGGACCATGGGTATAGAGGGCTATACCCTGTACAGGAGGGATTGGGTTGACAAAAGGGGCGGGGGTGTAGCTCTCTATGTGAAGGAAAGCTACATGTCCCTGCAAGCTGATGTTGGTGACCAGCATGGACAGCTAGAGACCCTCTGGGTAAAAATTCGTGGGGAATACGGCACGGGGACACAATGGTGGGAGTCTACTACAGACCTCCCACTCAAAGTCCTAAGCTTGACCAGGAGTTCACCTGGGAACTGACTGAGGCCGCTTGCTCCAGGACCTTGGTTGTCATGGGTGACTTCAATTACCCGGACATCTCATGGGAAGATCACTCAGCAAAATCCGAGCACTCGCAAAGCTTTCTCTCATGCGTGGATGACCTCTACCTGACTCAAGAAGTCTATGGGCCAACGAGAGGCAAAGCACTGCTCAACCTGGTACTGGCTACGGGGAGACGACCTAATCAGCGACCTAGTGATCGATGGGAAGCTGGGTGCCAGTGACCACGAGTTGATCACCTTCACCATCTGCTGTAAAGCTGGCAAGTCAGTCAGCAACACAGAAGTCCTTGACTTCAGAAAAGCCAACTTTGAGAAGCTGAAGAGGCTTGTTGGTCAGGCCCTTAGGGACCATGACTCCAGGGAGATGGGAGTTCAAGAAGAGTGGTTGGTTCTCAATTCATAAGCTAAATCTATTCCAACACAGAGGAAAGGCAGCAAGAAGGCACAGCAGCCCTCCTGGCTCTCCAGGGATCTAATGGACCTCCTGCAGCTAAAAAGGAAAGCCCATGGAGGATGGGATTCACTTCCAAGGAGAATTATTCTGCGCTGGTCCGGTCCTGCAGGGAGCAAACCAGGAAAGCCAAGGCTGCAACTGAACTCCAACTAGCTTCAAGCATCAAGGACAACAAAAAGTCCTTTTTCAGATATGTAGGGAGCTGAAGGAAAAGCAAGGGCAACGTTGGACCCCTGCTAAACCAGATGGGGCAACTGACAACTGACACCCAGGAAAAAGCCAACCTATTAAATAGGTACTTTGCGTCAGTCTTTCATCAGTCCCATGGGACGCTCATGCCTGCTATAGGACAGGGAGATCCGAGTGATGGGGATCCCCTACCCTCCATAAATGCTGACCTCGTGAAGGAACACCTTGAGAAGCTGGATACCTTCAAGTCAGCCGGCCCTCACAATCTGCACCCCAGGGTACTCAAGGAGCTGGCGAGCGTCATAGCCCATCCCGTGGCACGGATCTTTGAAAACTCCTGGCGCTCTGGTGTAGTGCCCGAAGACTGGAAGAAGGCCAATGTGGTGCCGATCTTCTAGAAAGGGAGGAGAGTGGATCCGGCTAACTACAGGCCCATTAGCCTGACTTCTATCCTGGGGAAGATCCTAGAAAAGTTTATTAAGGAGGCCATCCTTGATGGACTGGCCCAGGCTAAAATTCTAAGGGACAGCCAGCACGGGTTTGTTGTGGGTAGGTCTTGTTTGACCAATCTCATTTCCTTCTATGACCGGACGACCTATCACCTGGACGAGGGAGAAGAGATTGATGTCATATATCTTGACTTCAAAAAAGCTTTTGATCTGGTATCCCATGATCACCTCTTGGCCAAACTGGCCAGTTGCGGCCTTGGCTCCACCACGATCCACTGGCTGGGAAACTGGCTCCGTGGTCAGACCCAGAGGGTTGTAATTGATGACAGTCACTCATCGTGGTGCCCTGTGACCAGTGGGGTCCCTCAAGGCTCTGTCCTGGGACCTATCCTGTTCAACATCTTCATTAATGCTGTGGACATTGGAGTCAGGAGTGGACTGGCCAAGTTCGCCAATGACACCAAACTTTGGGGCAAAGCATCCACGCCAGAAGATAGGCGGGTGATCCAGGCTGACCTGGACAAGCTCAGCAAATGGGCAGATGAGAACCTGATGGTGTTTAACACCGAAAAATGCAAGGTTCTCCACCTTGGGAGGAAAAACCTGCAGCATCCTTATAGGCTCGGCAGTGCTACATTGGATAGCACTACAGAAGAAAGAGACTTGGGGGTCATCATTGACCACAAGATGAACATGAGCCTGCAATGCAATGCTGCGGCTAGTAAAGCAACCAAAACGCTGGCTTGCATCCATAGATGCTTCTCGAGCAAATCCCGGGACGTCATTCTCCCCTTGTACTCGGCCTTGGTGAGGCCGCAGCTGGAGTACTGCGTCCAGTCTTGGGCTCCACAATTCAAAAAGCATGTGGAGAAGCTTGAGAGAGTCCAGAGGAGAGCCACGTGCATGATCAGAGGTCAGGAAAACAGATCTTACGATGATAGGCTGAGAGACATGGGACTCTTTAGCCTGGAAAAGTGTAGGCTCAGGGGTGATCTGATGGCCACCTATAAGTTTCTCAAGGGTGACCACCAGGATCTGGGGGAACGTTTGTTCACCAGAGCGCCCCAAGGGATGACGAGGTCGAACGGTCACAAACTCCTGCAAGACCATTTCAGGCTGGACATAGGGAAGAATTTCTTTACTGTCCGAGCCCCCAAGGTCTGGAACAGTCTGCCAGCGGTGGTGGTTCAAGCGCCTACATTGAACACCTTAAAGAGTAAATCGGATGCTTATCTTGCTGGGATCCTATGACCCCAGCTGACTTCCTGCCCTTTGGGCAGGGGGCTGGACTCGATGATCTCCCGAGGTCCCTTCCAGCCCTAATGTCTATGAAATCTATAAATCTATGAAATCTGGTTGGGGTAAATCATGTTCGCCTGCATGGACCACAGGCACAGTTATATGGCTTTCACTAGGACCTTATAGGCTGTACAGAGGAGCATGACAGGGTACCAGTTCCTCAGGTTGCAGGGATCCCCCTTCTTGGGTGGTAGGGTTAGGATGGCCCTTCTGCACAGACTTGGCCTAGATGGCAGTAAGGTCCAGGCCAAGGATGTCCCAGGAGGCACAGCAGAACTCCACAGTTAGCCCATTGATGCCCAGAGCTTTGTTGGTTGGCATCAGGTGGAGGGAGTCCAAGAGTTCAGCGAGTGTGAGACAACCTTCCAGCCAGTACTGTGGCAATCTCTCCCATGGCACCTGGCAAGCACCAGCATTGGCTGGATCCTGTAAGAAGAGCACTCCATAGTAAGCCCTCACCCTTTCTCACAGCTTGCTACCTTCCATAAGTTGGGTGTTGTCCTTTACAAGGAAGCAAGTGATGTACTTCTTGGCACCCCTTGTCTTCTCCAGGGCATAATAGAAGTGGGAGCCATGGTTCATCTGCAGAAGCAGGATGCAGGAGCAGATGAATGCACCAGAGCTTGGAGCTCTGCGCACCTCTCCCAACACAGAGGGATGAGTTGTCTGGGTTGGTGGCCTGGTGCCTCTCCAACACCAACACTTCCCTCTTGAGCTACTCTCTAGTTGTCTCCCACTGTTGGGTGTTCCCCCAAGTGTACTGGCAACAGTACTGCCTTATGTGCATCTTCTCCACATCCCACTATTTCCAAGTGAAAGGAGAAGACTGCTTTTACTTTGCCAGGCCAGTTAGAACTCCTGGAAGGTGGACACAAACCTCACATCCTCCAGTGGGCTGTTTTTGAAGTCCCAATAGGCCAAACCCAGATGCTTGGGGGTGGGAGAGGCATACCCCAGAGTACACTAGATGGTGGTCACTGAAAGGGGCCCTGAGGAAGTGGGTGAGGGAGAGCAGGAGCCTGATGCAGCTCAGAAGAGCTGCTGCTGCTCCTTCTCCAAACAGCACCAGTGGGAAGGGGTGTCACTCCCTGGTGGACAAAGGATGCTGGGCAAGATGGACCTAAAATATGACCCAGTATGGTACTTCTTTAGTGGGTCTACATGTTCATTAATGCACTGTAGTTACAGCACATCAAGTTTAGTGCTTGCATAACCAAGTACTAAATCAATGTTCAGTACTACACAGTAGTGCCAGAGCATGGGATTTTACAAACACTAGCTGTGCAGTAGCCTAATACTACTGAAAAGTAGTATATTAGCATAGTTTTTGCCCAGCATGCTACTGTGTAGTATTATTAGGCTACTGCACAGTTAGCATCTCATGTAGATGCACCCCTTGTATTCTTATAACCTTGACTACAGTCATGGAAGTCTCTGCTGAAGTACTCGCCATATAATGGGGAACAGTAGAGAAAAACTGCAGGGAACACCATAAATTAAATAGATGCTAGTAAAAATACAGTTAAATAAAACAGATTTATGAAGATCAGATATGGAATACAATAATTCAGTAATACATAGATAGTTGACAATTAAATAACATATCATATTTGAGCAAGCACAGTTTGAATCTACTTTGAAAAAATTATATTAGGGAGCCTATTTTCAAGATTAAAGTTTATTTATTTTCACATGTTCAAGCCTGTGTTTAGTTGCCTTTTATATAAAACAGACCATGATTGGCATTCATGTATTTTATGAGGATATCACCAATGTTCTACAAAGCAAAAAAGCATAAACAAGGAGCAACTTGACCAAAATCAAATAAAATACATTGTTTGTTTCCTCTCTGCTGCTATCAGGTTGACAGTCTTTACCCAGGAATCTCTGAGAACTAAATAGCTGGGCTTTGAAGGACAACATTAAGGCTCACTCTTAACATTATGTGTATTATGTAGTTACCTAGTTAATTGAGCAATTAATTTAGACTGACTACCTGTGCAAATTAACCATAACACCATAAAACAGTCCATCCAGCTATAAGTTAGAGCTGGAAAATGTGTAATAAATTTATAGCTAGTTTCTATCCAGCTTTACTTTGCACAGGTAACAGAGTATCCTGCAGTTGGGAGCCCTGTCAGCTGATGGGGCTCCCAATCATAGGGTGCATCATGCATAGCTGGGACTGGGAGTCTCATGGATGTCTAGGCTGACAGCTGAGCAGTGCCAGGATGGAGGAGCTCTCTGTCCCTGAAGCACCAGGCCAACATCAGAGAGTTTTCCTGTCCCCTCAGCCCTGCCACTGCCTATACAGATTCATAGAAGTTAGGGGCTGGAAGGGGTCTCTCAAGAACATCGGGTCCAGCCCCCCCCCCCCCCCCGCCGTGCTTGGGCAGAAAAGCTTGTGCCACCTGTCTGGCCTCTTGGAGGTGCTCTCTTGCCACTTTGGAACATGCACCTGGTGCCGGCTGCAGGGTGTGTTCTGGCGGTCTTGGTGCTGGATCCCGGTTACCCCAAAGGAAGCCCTGGTACTCACATGCCATGACTTGATTTTTTCCTTCAGTGTTGGGGTTCCTTCTCATCACTTCTCACAGGTTGGACGCTGCCCTTAAAGGACATTCTCGGGACTCCACCTCCCCTACACCCCAGCCATGCGCCAACCCTCAAGACAACCTGATGTTGGATTGTCAGCTTATTCTTCAGCTGTCTCTGTTTGACTCTTCTCCACCTTTCTCATCGCCTGGCCTCTTCTTGTGCAAGATGTCCACAGGACATCAGACCAACCCTGGTCACAGCACCAGGTCTTCCTTCCCTAAGCTGCTGCCTGTTGTGATGCTCAGGCTCTTCCTGG
This sequence comes from Crocodylus siamensis, assembly GCF_052110815.1. NCBI lineage: Eukaryota > Metazoa > Chordata > Crocodylia > Crocodylidae > Crocodylus > Crocodylus siamensis. The sequence continues at coordinate 217,039,519 of NC_143398.1, read as the reverse complement.
TGTAAGAAAGCTGCGCTCTTCCTGTTCTGGGGCTCTACAAAACTTAAAACAATTTAAGAGAGAAAAAAAAAAGGAACAGCTGGGGTGCAGGGCCTTGGCCCACCCCACTCGTAGGTCCGGTGTCTGTGGCTCCCAAAGCCACTTGATGCTGTCCTCCTTGCCTGGCTGCCCTCCGTTAGCTCCCTCCTTGTCTCCTTCTTGGGCTGCAGACACAACCCGTGTGCAGCCCGGAAAGCAGCCTCCACTCCTGGTCCTGGTGGTGCTGCCTGTTTCATTTCCCTGCTGCTGGCTTTTAAATCACCTGGGTGGCAACTTTTTCTGACGTCATCAGCCATGGGCGGTTCATCTCAGTGCAGCTCATCTGGCTCCATTTTTCCTAAAAAAGGTATCATCTGCCTTCAGGGCTTTTCTCTTTCTTTTCTGGGCTGGTTGGCATTGCCTCAGGTCCCACTGCAGGAGGGTGCTCCAGAGCCTCTGCTTTTCTTTCCCTGAGACAGACTGCTAGGATCAGATGACCCCAGCACGGTGAGCATCAAAACATTTTTTTGAAGATGTTCAGAGTAAGTGATTGTACCACCTGTGGGGGAAGTCTATTCCAGACCCTGGACACTTCAGTTGTAAAGACGTTTTATGTCTACCATGACATATCCTTATGTCTAAGCTAAAGCAGTCTTCTAGCAATTTATGACCACTAGTCCTAGTCTTCCCCTGAGGAGCTTGGTAAACAGATGTTCTTCTTGTCCCTGATAGGTGCCCCTTCTATACTTATAGGCTGCCAGCAGGTCTCTTCTGAGTCTTCTCTTCTCCAGGCTGAACAGAACCATGTCTCTCAGCATCACATCATATAGCCTGCTCTCTATACCTTTAATCATGCATGTAGCCCTCCTTTGGGCTCTCTCAAGCTTCTCCACATCCTTCCTGAAGTGTGGTGCCCAGAGCTGGATGCAGTACTCCAGATGTGGCTTCACTAAGGTTCAGTAAAGCAGGAGGATGACATCTTTAGTCTTGTTTGAGATCCATGCCAGTGTTTTGTTTGCTCATGTTCGTACTACGCTCTATCAAGACCCTCAGATCTCTTTCAGTTGTACTAGTAAGTGTAGCACTGCTAAGCCTATAAGTATGTTGTGGGATGTTTCTCCCCAGGTGGAGCACCTTATGCTTCTCAGTGTTGAACATTATCAGGTTTTGATCCACCCACCTTGCAAGTCTGTCCGGGTCAGCCTGTATCCCCAGCCTATCCTCCAGTATGATCACAGTCCCCCATAATTCGGTGACATCTGCAAACTTTGCCAGTCCATTTTTAACATCTGAATCCAAATAATTAATGAATATGTTAAAAAGTGCTGGTCTGAGTACTGAGCCCTAAGGCTAGCCCACAGGTAACCAAGCACCATGTTTACTCAGTTCCATCTAATATTACTCTCTGGGTTCTGCCTTGGAGTCAGTTTACTAGCCACTGGACTGTTGAGTTATCAAAGTCACAGTTCCCCAATTTTACCATGAGCACGTCGTGGGACACCAAGTCAAAGGTTTTTTTGAAATCCAAGTATATGATGTCAACCTCATCTCCCTTATCCAGGTGGCATGTTACCTGATCATAGAAGAAAATGAGGTTGGTCAGGCATGACCTGCCCTGCAACAAAACCATGTTGTCTATCTATTAGAATGTTGCCTTCCATTAACCTATTGGTAATGGATTTTTGATAATTTTTTCCAGGATTTTGCCAGGGATCGAGGTCAAACTGATTGGCCTGTAATTCCCTGGATCCTCCTTCCTTCCTTTCTTGTAGATAGGCACCAAACTGGCCCTCTTCCAGTCTTCTGGAACCTCTCCTGAGCAACATGGGTTCTCAAATAGTTTTGCCACTTGTTGTGCAATGATGTCAGCCAATTTTTTCAGCATTCTTGGGTGCAGTTCATTCAGTCCTGCTGACTTGTAGATAGCCAATCTTTCTAAATGTTCCCTCATGAGATCTTCACCAACCTTTGGTAGGTGATCACCCTCACCATGATCGTCCTGTATTCTGTCAAGCAGGGTAGCACACTTGGACTGGTGGAATACTGATGCAAAATAATATTTTAGGAGTTTGGATTTCACCTAGGTGTCAGTTGTCAACTCTCCCATTTTGTTCAGCAGGGGTCCAACGTTCTTGAGTTCTATTGCCAATTTGAATTTGGTTTTCACCTTTGCTTTTCTAATATTCTCCCTACAGATGTGGGCTATTGCTTATACTCTTCCTTGGTGGTATTTCCTGACTTCCATCCTTTGTAAATTTCTCTTTTCAATTTCAGGAGGTCCATGACTTTCCTATTGAGCCAATGGTGTCTCCTATCTCTTTTGCTATCTTTCCTGCGAGCCAGAATAGACTTCCTTTTTGCTCCAAGGATTGCATCCCTGAGGAATGACCACTCATCTTGAACCCCCCCCACAACAGACCATGATCCCTCAGGGCTTTGCCAACCAAACTCCTAAGCTTGTGGAAGTCTGGGGAGAGTTGGGAGCTGAGCTGTGCTGGGACTGGGGACAGAGAGTCCCATCAGGTGTGGGACTCTCAGCACTGGCAGCTGTGGGGTGCTGCCAGAACTGAGAATCCCACCAGTTGTGGCTCTCCCAGATGTGGGAAATTCTCTTTTGCTGGTGAAGGGGGAGCTCGGGTGCTGGGGGAGCTCTGGAGCTCTGGTGCAGGGGGAGCTCAGGATTGTCATCCCAGGTTCCCCTTGTACTGGAAATGAGGCGTGATAGGATATGATGCTGGATCCCACAACCACACATTCTTGATTGTGTAGATCACAAATTAGACCCCGTTGTGCCTTTACCTGCATGTGCAGAGGTCCCTAAGATGCAAGCACTTTTTTTGGGTGTCCTGTATAGTAACAGGTTTCAACTCCCAGCTTATGGGCCAGATCCAATCTGCAGAGCAATGTGTCTTCTCAGGGTCCAAGAATTGGGAAGGGGTGGGGGGAGTGGTGACAATTAATGGGTTGGGGTGGAGTGGTGAGCCCACTCTGGCATACAGAGGACTGGGGTTAGGCTAGGAGGCCCAATCTAGGGCAGGATCACAACTGTGATTGGGTCCCAGTCCTGTATGCCATATTTGGAGCACTCTAGATTAGGCCCTACATCTGTGTGCTTAGGTTTAGGCCCACATTATATTCCACCCATATACTCACCCTGCACCAAGCACCCAGTCTTCAGGGCCAAAAGTTTGGGCACTTACAGCATTTACTGCACTTTGCCTGCTGTAGTCAATATTTCTAGCTCCTTACTTTAATGAACATGAAATATGCTTTCAAAGAAACACATTTATGACTAAGAAGATAGCTTATATGGTCTATATAGTCTGTGTATATATTTTTATAAAATGTACATAATTAAGTATTTCCAAGGAATAAATAGCTACTGAGGATGTTAAGCACTATATATTAGGACAAACCTTTTAAAAATCAGCATACTCAAATGATTTTCACCCAAGAGTCTTAAAAAAGGTAACTGAAGGATTATCTGATTAATTGAAATGCATTTAAAAAAAATCTTAAAGGCCTATGGAAATCCCAGGAACCTGGAAGAGTTCTAATATCATGCCAATATTAACAGAAAGCAAGCAGAATGCAATAGTAGTGAGTAGGAGTAGGGAGGTGATTTTTACCTCTTTGTATAACATTGGAGAGATTGATACTAGAATACTCTGTACCATTCTGGTGTACATATTTTAATAGTTTCATAGTTTTATAGTTGATAGGGTCGGAAGGGACCTGAGCAGATCATCAAGTCCAACCCCCTGCTCTGGGCAGGAAAGAATGCTGGGGTCAAATGACCCTGTCTAGGTGATTAGCTAGCCTCCTTTTGAAGACTTCCAAGGTAGGAGTGAGCACCACTTCCCTTGGAAGTTGGTTCCAGATCCTAGCCACCCTGACTGTGAAGTAGTGCCTTCTGATGTCTAGCCTGAACCTACTCTCAATCAACTTGTGGCTGTTATTCCTAGTCACTCCAAGTACTGCTCAGGGGAACAGGGCTTCTCCCATTCCCCACTGGTCCCCACTGGTAAGTTTATAGATGGCCACCAGATCCCATCTCAGCCTTCTCTTGTGGAGGCTGAACATATTCTAATAAGAATACTGAAAAATTTGAGAAGGGCCATAAAACAGCCAAAAAATATGAAGAAAATGCCTTATGGTGAGAGATTTAAAGAGTTCATTATATTTAATTTTTCATGGAGAAAACTGAAAGATGATGTGATTGCAGTCTAGTAATTATGTTTACAAACAGAAAAATACTAGGTATTATTATTATTCTAGCACAGTAAGACATAACAAAATCCAATAGCTAAAAATTTAAAATTTGTTCAAATTAAAAGAAGAAATAAGGCACAAATATTTTACATTTAGAAAGATTAACTGTTTGAGCAAGCTACAGATTTATGGCTCCCCCATTTCTTGATGTGTTCAAATCAAGACCTGATGCTTTTGTTTAAAACATGTCTTAGCCAAACAAAGTTGTGCTCGGTTCTTCATGTATTATGTTTGCATACATATGGAGACCTGAATAACATGTCCATAACTTGGCTTTTTGAAGAGTGTCTAAAAATATTATCTAGCTTATACATTGTATAGGCAAGTGTATGGCAAAGTGCTTTAGTACTCAGTGGGTAGTACAAATGCCCCTATGGTGCTGTTGTTACTGTGCTGTCATTTAGTACTTCCTTTTCAACCTCAGACCTTTTGAAAGTACTAAGTGATGGCGCAGTAACAGCTCATACTGCGCTGTGTGTGCAGTGCATAGTTATTTGTAGCTGCTACATTGCCATAGCAATACGCTATACTGCGGGAATGCATTGCTGTGGTGTCATGGTTTTTGCACGTGGATGCTGCACCACCATAGCATATTGTTATGGTGATGTGTCATGTGTATGTGCCCACTATCCCCTTCCTCACATTGTATCCTTTTATCACTATGGTGACTATTAACCTGTAAGAATCAAGAAGAGGAAGAAGACAGTTAAAAAGACAAAAAACACTATTGAGCAATATAGTGTTAATAAAAGAGCTAATAAAGCACCCGAAAAAGCCATTCATAACCAAATGAATGTGAAAGATAAGTTACTTGAATAACCCAATATTTCTAATAAGCACTCAGTACTTTTCCTTAAAGATCATGTTTTACCAGTTCCAACCTTACTAAAACATACTGGGAGTGTCTACACATGCATTAACATGCTTTAGTTAATGCACATTAAATCTAGTACCTCTGGATACTTTTACATGTGCTCCAGGGGTGGGTGGGGTGGTGCTTTAATCAGATTGGCTCCAAGAGCTGCTTTAATTACAGCACCATTGCATCTCCTGTATCAGCATCCCTGCACCTAAAAATGGCAGTGCTGGTGCTTGTTCAACAATTTTAATGTGCATTAATTAAATAGCAAAGATTTTTAGTGACACTTGAATGCATATTAAATAGGCTAATGTGCATTAAAGCACACGTGTAGACACTCCCACTGAGACCTGGGAGGACACGAAATCTATAGTTCTTTTTGTTTCAGAGCCAATATCTTATCTATCATTCAGGATGCAAGTTAGAAAAAGATTTAGGAGAAGGATAGCTAACCTTAGGCATCTGAATTAACATCTAAACCTATAAGATTCAACCCTACATCTATTGAAATGGAGAACTGGAAACGTCAACTGATTTCAATGGTGCAGGATTGGGCCCTTAATACATGACACAAATTCCAATCTCTGTTGCAGCTGCTCAATATCTCAAAAGCTCCATAGGTGTGTCTAAATAACCAGAAGAATGAAGGAGGCAGGCTAAGCAGTTTTTCTCAGTGTTGTGGAAGAGGCTTTCAACACTTCAGGAATCATAACAAGGGACAGGGCTGTAAGGTCACTGCTCCAAAACACAATGGAAAACATTTGCACAAAAGGTACTAGCCAAGAGAGAATGCTTGTATTGTGTCAGTTTCTGTACTACTAGCATCTGATGAAGAACGTTGTTACCTACAAAAGGTCATGTCTCTCTGAACCAGTTAGTCTCAACCTTTTATGAATCATGTGGGCAGCTTCCTAGGAGAGAGGTGCACCATCTGCATAATGATGATGTCACTCTTTTTTGACCGGAAACTTAAGATCCATGCCAATATTACATGACCCTCAATTCTTCCATAGGAGTGTGGGGAAGGGGAAGGTAGGACAGGAGGGAAATGGAAGAAGCTGGAGTAAACTTGCAGAAGGGAACATTATTAAGTTTCTTCCTCTGAGGAACCTCTTAGGAATTTTTGGGAGAGGGTGTGATCTTGGCCATGATCTTTTTAAACATCTCTTATTATATATAATTGATATGAACTGAAATTGTCACAAGTATAAAACAGTAGCACAAGATCATGACCTGCTGCTGCTACATAAATGCTCAGGCATTTATAGAAAAGTGTGACAATGCAATGACTACTATACTAAATGAGTGATGTAAAATTAATTATGTTATTAGCTGGATGCCGGCATGCTAGAGTAGGAATGGTTCACTGCATTATTATTGACCTGTTAAATTCTAGCAGTCTTTGAGACTAGACCAATTTGATATGAAGTAATCCTTGCAAAAATCTCTCTGAATTTAATGTGGTTATACCTAGAATTAATCGTATACACAGTGGGCACATTTACATGTGGGTCCAACAGCACAGTTGTTACTACACAGTCATTTAGCCACAGTGCTTTAGCAAGTATCAAATGACTGTGAAATAACTGCTGTTACTGTGCAGTTCCGGCAGTGCATGGGTCATTTTTGACCTCACTGTGCAGTAGCATCAGCATCACAGCCTGTGCCCGCTGATGCTACAGTGACATAGCGTCTCATGTAGATGTGCCCAGACTGATATGTTCAACTTTATTATTATTTTGGTTCTAAAGTATGAATTCACAGTTTGTGTTTTTTAATTGTGAAATAGTTGTTGTCAATTTTAGAAGTAGATGTGAAAGCTCAGTACTGAACAAGCCCTATTTTGGCTGTTCAGGGGTGTCCAGATGATTTGGTTGTTTGAGATACTCTTTTTAGTCTGCTTTCATGAAAAGACATTTTCCATGAAAAGCCACCTGTGAAATTGAAGGTTGTTTTTGTTTGCTTCATCATTTACCTATAATAAATGTGCAGATGGGATACTAATATCAACTCCTTTACTAAATTCTGTGGATGCCTCTTATTTTAAGTTGTCACCAAGCCGTCTGCCAATTTCCTTTTGGTTAGCAATCATTTGTCACAATCTTAGCATATCAGTCTGGCTACGTGTACCATAAATACTCTGTATCTGATAAACTTCACATGGTTAATGAAGAGCCCTCAGGTTGCAAGAGCACAACTGTTGACTAAAAAGATGTGATAGAAATCAGCAATATATGAAATTACAGAAAGTAAGTTTTGTTTTGTGGTCGCTTGATATGAGAATGACAGTCTTCTAGTAAATAGGGAAGTCACTGATGAGTCTGTAGGCGACTAAGGAGGCCAGTGTGAGATCTGCATGTTCGACTGTAGACATGGCAAATAGTTCTGGGAGGAAGGAGTATATCCTGGTGATGTCAGATCAGTTTTCCCTTTGTCTCTCTCATCTACCTGCCTCTATAGTGAGGTGAGTTTTCCTTGAAATGATCAATGCCTTGTCATACATCACAGCATCCCTGGGGATGACTCAGTGCTTGAGCATCTTCAGGTACGGATGTTAATTTCACATTTCTTCAAATTGGCCTTAAAGGGATATCTACATGAGATGCTTTACTGCACAGTAGATTAGTCTACTGTGGAGTAAAGCATTACCATCTACACGTGTTTACATTGCTGTGCAGTAAATTAGTCTCTGTGCAGTTAGCTACTACATATAAATGCAGGTATAAGTATAGTATGGAGTGGACTGCTCTAGGGGACAATGAGGGCTGGATTCCCAGCCCCTGCTCGCTCCCCAGAGCAGCCAGCTCTGTGCAGCATGGAGCTGGCTGCTCTAGGGGACACGTGAGGGCTGGATTCCTAACCCCCACTGCCTCCCCGGAGCAACTGACTCTGTGCCAAGCAGAGCAGCTGCCAGCAAGCCCTATGCCCCTCCACCTAGCAGGAGGCTCACCTGCAGCTGCCCTACACCCCAGTCCACTCGCAGCAAACCCCTTGCCCGGCAGGGAACTTGCTGGCAGCTATGTGTCTGGATGTGCATGGGGTGAAGAGAGCTCTGCCTGCTGCAAGGGTAGCTCTCTCCTGGCCCTGAGCATATCAGGTCCCCTCCCAATGTGCGTGGAGCCAGCAGACAGCTTCTCCTGCAGCTGGCAGAGCTCTCCTGGCCCCATGCCCACTGGGACCACCCCATGCCAGCCCCTGAGATAGGGTAAGGGGGGCCCTGGAGCTCCCTTTGGCTGCTACAGGGGGGCAGAGCAGGGCAAAAGCAAAGCTGTTCCCAAGAGGGGGCATGTATAGATGTGCTCCCCTGTAGGTTTACTGCACAGTATTTTTACTGCATAGTAAGCCTACTTCAAATTAATAGCATGTGTAGATGTGCCAAAGGTGTCTTTGAATCTCTTTTTTTTGCTCATCTCTGGTGTTGTGACCATTAGTGAATTGAGAATGTAGGATCTGTTAAATGTAGGACCTGTTTTGGAAGCTAGTTATCAGGCATCCTCATGGCATGTGCTGTCCAGTGGAGCCAGTGCTGCATAAATATGGCTTCAATGCTGATGGTATTTGCTTGAGCCAGGATGCTGGCATTCATTTTTCTGTCCTTCCAATTGATATAGGGGATTTCCCAAAGATGTAGCTGATGGTAATGTTCTAAACCTTTTAGATGTTTCTGTAAGTTGTCCAGGTTTTGTACACATACAGCAAGTGTAGCAGGCTCAGGTCAAAACCTGGCATTTGATGCCCACTGGTGGTCAGAGTCACCTGCTTCATTCTCCAGCCTCCCTCACCTCTCATCTCTCACTTGTTATACTTTTGGCATAAACAATGATACACTAGGGAGGCTACCTCTAGAGGCAATAGCAGCTTTTCAGTACCCTCCTACTTGGGACCATCTCCAGGGTTTCCCTGCCCCAAATTCAGTCCATGATACTTCTTTTTCCACAAACTCAGTCTTGTCTCTCTGTTGTTCTCTAGTGGCACTTTTCCCTTAAGGCAGATCCCAAGGCATCTATGCCTTACTAATCCCAGTTGTGGTCTTACAGACCCTAAATGTGTTCATTTGGCCCTAAATGTGCATTAGGGGCTGTGATCATGGCCTTCAGCTGTCCCTATAGCCACATCTATGTCTTGCAGGTGTCACTCAGTTATGATTTCCATGGTGCCCCCTGGCCTAACTAAAAAATTAGGCTCCTTGGGCCTCAAACTCTTGTTCAGGCCTCAGCCTTTCCAGCCTTTTCCCTTTTCCTCTAGCTGAGACCCTCAGCCCAGGCCCATTGCCTCAGACCTCAGCACCCTGGGATCAGCCCCTTTTGTCCCTGCCCAGAGCAGGTCTCAACACACAGAGCATCCACTGGTACCCTGTGCCATAGCCCCCAAACCACCCTCAGAGCTGCAACTCAATCCTCCAGTTGGAACAGAGCAGAAAACACAAACCACTCGGTTATACCTCAAATATGAACCACTCCTTGGGTCTCCAACTACTATAGGACTTCTCTCCTTTGTTCCCCAGCCTCCTGGGTACCTTACTTCCTTTCTGGGTAGTTAACTCTGCCCATAACACCTCTCTCTGCTGTATGCACATTTTGAATGCATACATGCTTTACATTTTGAATTATTTTTGTCAAGCTCCCAGCAGCAACTTCCGCTTTGGAGGATCTGGGTTAGCCTAAGTCTCTGGTCTCAGGCTCAGTCTTACAGGGCCCTTCGCTCCTCTTTGTTCTGGTCATCTGACTCTGCCCTGTTAACAGGGCCCATGTGCTGCTAAATCTCTAATCAGCAGCCCAGCACCCTGCTGCCTGCAGTCTGGCTCCTGCAGCCCATTTAACTGTGCTGCTCATATCTTGTAGCTTAGGTTCCCTGCCAGCAGCACTTGCTTTGCTGGCTCTAGCCTGCTCTGCTCTCCTTTTTCCTAGTAATAGGAGTAGGGGTCCTGTGTTATACAGGGTAGGGATAACAACAGCCTGGTAAAACAGAAAGTTTGGTTTGGGTCCCAATATCGGGATAATCAATTATTAGGAAGTAAGTTTTATTTAACTGGGTTATAAAACAATTGTTCCCCTTTGTAGAAAACTGTGTATAGATAGGGAGAAGTTCTCTAAAATCTTTATGTTGTTTACTCACAACAAATACAATTTATGCTTTCCTGAGATTTGTGCCTAGGAAAGATGAGGAAAGCCATGAAATAAAATGTATTGATCCCAGGGCATTGGCAGAATGTCCTTGCCTCTCCAAGCTACACTCCCATTTTTGGCTCATTCTAGGGAAGTAACATTATTGTTTCCATGCAGTGCAAGCACACTTTATTCTATTCTCCAAGAGAGAATAGGAGTTAATGTTGCCTGAAACAGCAAGAATTTCTGGATGTAGGTATCTGGTGTTTTGCAAAACAACCATGACAGGTTGGTTGCTCCTGACCTTTGTAGCCCTGCCCACACTCACCCCTTAAACAAAACAGGCACAAATGTATCTCATATTTATAAAGAAACACACTGTGTGACCATCTGTTGAGAATCTTTTCCTGGTTCCTTTGCTCTTCTGTGCACAGAGAGGAACCTTTCACTTAACATATGGCACATACAGACAATTTTAATATATACACAATTTTACCATTACATTATTAAAGAGAAGTTCTGGACAATAGACTCCTCTGTGTGTCCCACTAAGTCTCTTGTGTTTTGATCTTTTCACCAATTCTTGTCAATCTTATTTCCTAGAAAATATCCTTAGAGATATAAATGAAGCTACTGCAAAGTACCCTTCTTTAATAAGGGAACTGCCCATTTTGAGCAGATGAATTAGACTTTTTTTAGCAGCACTGAGTGCTTCAGGGGCACAGAAATTATTGTCTTTTTTTCATTCCACCTAAAAGGAAGAATGTCAATGGTTTGAAATACAGAAAGGTATAACTGTCATAAAAATAAAGATTTAACTTTCTAGTTATATGTAAATATTTCTCTGATACATTATTGCTTGAAAATACTGTGGTCTGTGGATCCTTTGTGGTCCACAGACTATGTCTAAGAAGTATGCAAACTATGATTACAATGAATCAAAAGTATGTGAACACCCACACTTACAATCCAAAAGGGGCTGCATCTCCATTTGAATTTTTTTAGGGATCTGCAGGTTGAAAACCACTGCCCTAGAAAATGTAAGGGCAGGAAAAATCCAAGTTTCCACAGAATCTAGTGAGAACTTTAGACAGCTTTCTTTTGCTTTGAAAAATCCTATGTTAAGTGAAGTGACATTATAATAAAACACTCAGAACACGGAATATTTCCTCCTGACATATTATTCGGTGTTCTCACGTATTATTCTTTCTCCTTTGTAGAGTAGGAGTTGACTGAGAGAGGAGAGAAAATCTCAGAGAAGATGCAGTGCTCTCATTTCTAGTTCTGTTGAATCCCTTATAAATAAATATTGTACGTATCTTTGTGGTTCAGCAGAGTACTTATAGGTCTGCAATGCCAGATAACAAATGGGCAGCCCACATTCATGGTACTACTGCTGCTGAACTGGTAAATTTCCCAGGAAGACTATTGCAGAATTAACTCCCTTTCTGCACCACATCCATATTGTTAATGAAATGCAGGCAGTGAGCCATGACAATACAGCTCCTCAATTAACTGTATAGCTGATGGGAAATATGGACTAGGGAGAGAGAAGAGAGGCATATCATTGTACCATTCTTCTGATCTGTTAACATTTCCTCTAGTTCTTTATGGTTTGTGCTACCTTCATCACTTCATAAGTGTGCTCAAACTGACCCAACTAAATCTTTAGTAACTCTACACACAGGATCCTGTCAGCATTATGAGAAGCTCAAATTCTAAATGCTTCTTCCCTCATCCTGCAGCAGTCCCAAGCCTAGCCGTCTAAGAGAAGAAAGATTCCTGACCTAGGCTTCCTTCAAATGATACTTCAAAGCCTAGGGCCACTGTCTACCCTAGACAGGGGGCTGGACCAATGATCTTATGAGGTCCCTTCCAACCCTAATGTCTATGAAATCTATGAAATCCCCAGATAAAAAACATCCCCACCCTGGTGAACTTTCTCCCCATCCCTCTCACTCCTCCTGTCATTGCAACTTACTTCCTTAGCTCCTGGCATCAACAAACATTGATAAAGGTAGCTTGTGGTATGGGAGGGGGGTTCCATGGGCTGGGGGGTAGCTGCTCTGTAGGGGGGGTTGTTCATCTGGGGCTGGGGAGCTAAAAATAGCCTGGTGCCAGGGAAGGCACAGGAAAAGTGCAACCCTGGGGCCAAAGCCAGCACCTGGGCTTTCACAGGCCCATGGCTGTGCTGGGAACTGTCCACAAGTTCAGTTAGATTTATGTTGCTGGACCTGAGCTAAGTTAAACTACCTCAGAGGTACACATAATTTAAGTTGGATCAGCCATTTTAGACAGATCTATCTGTCCTGAACTTCTGTACAAGGGAGATGAGATTGATGTCATATATCTTGAAGTCAATATATATATCTTGACTGTGCCGGGTGATTTTAATTACCCAGACATCTGCTGGGAGGAACAGTCAGCCAGGACAGACCATTCCAGGAGGTTCCTAGCTGAGACACAGGACCTCCACTTAATCCAGGAGGTGCACAGTCCCACCAGAGGAAATGCCCTGTTGGACCCGGTCCTGGCCACAGGTAATGACCTGGTAAGGAGCTTCCAGGTTCTTGACCACCTGGGCGATAGGGAACATCACTTGCTGGAATTCACCATCCAGCACAGGGTGTCAAGGGCCTGCAGCAAGACAGTAGCCCTAGATTTTAGGAGGGCCAACTTCAACAAGTTGAGGAGATTAGTGGGTGAGGCGCTGGGGTCCTTGAGGGCAGGGGAACTCAGTGTCCAGGACGAGTGGTCATTCCTTAAGGAAATGATACTCAGGGCCCAAGGGGAGTCCATCCCAACAAGATGCAAGGGGGGCAAGAGTGCCCAAAAGCCCTCCTGGCTCACCAAGGGTGTCCGGGAATGCCTGCTTGCCAAAAAGGTGGCGTACACCCGGTGGAAGGGGGGGGTGCTATCTCCAAAGATACCTCCTCTGCTCAGGCCTGTAGGGGGGCTGTCAGGAAAGCTAAGGCGGACACAGAACTAGGACTAGTGTCCAAGATCAAGGATAATAAAAAGTCCTTTTTCAAATACATAGGGAGGATGAAGAAGGCACCAGGTAATGTGGGGTCCCTGCAAAGTATGCTGGGCAATCTGGTGGTTGCACCAGAGGAGAAAGCGGAACTCTTTAACCGATTCTTCATGTCCGTTTTCTTGTGCAGGGACTGGGACTTCCCCGCTGTGGTGTCAGATGGACTTGAGGGGAACACCTCCAGACTTCAGGTTGGGAAGGACCGGGTTAGAGAGCTTCTGGAGGGGCTGGACGTGTTCAGGTCAGTGGGTCCAGGTGCTCTCCACCCCAGGGTGTTGAGGAAGCTAGCTGGGGTTATTGCAGGGCCCTTGGCACGGCTTTACGAGTGCTCATGGTGCTTGGGCCAGGTGCCGGATGACTGGAAGATAGCTAACGTGTTCCCCATCTTCAAAAAAGGGAAGAGAGGGGACCCGGGCAACTATAGGCCCATCAGTCTTACCTCTATCCTTGGGAAATTCTTTGAGAAGATCCTCAAGGAGCACATCTGTGATGGGCCGGCTTCAGGGATGATGCTCAAGGGCAACCAGCACAGTTTCATTGGGGCAGGTCATGTCAGACCAACCTGATTGCCTTTTATGATCAGGTCACAAAGGCAATGGATGCAGGTGTTGTGGTGGACATAGTCTTTCTAGACTTCAGCAAGGCCTTTGACACCATCTCCCACCCCATCCTCATTAAAAAACTAGGTGACTGTGGCATTGATGCCTACACAGTCAGATGGATTGCAGATTGGCTCAAGGGTCATACTCAGAGGGTGGTGGTGGACGGGCCATATTCAACCTGGGGGGAAGTGGGCAGCAGAGTCCCCCAGGGCTCAGTCCTGGGGCCTGAGCTGTTCAATTTCTTCATCAGTGATTTGGACGACAGGGTGAAATGCAACCTGTTTAAATTCGCTGATGATACCAACATTTGGGGTGAGGTGAGCACGCTAGTAGAGAGGGAAAGACTGCAACAAGACTCCTGGATAGGTTACAGGAGTGGGCTGACATACAGAATGCGTTTCAATACTGACAAGTGCAGGGTGCTGCATCTAGGCAGTAAAAACCAGCAGCACACTTATAGAATGGGAAACTCCCTTCTTGAGAGCACGGAGGCAGAAAGGGAACTTGGAGTCATTATTGACTCCAAGATGAACATGGGGGCAGGGGGCTGGACTTGATCTTCCAAGGTCCCTTCCAGCCCTAATGTCTATGAAATCCATGAAATCTATGAAATGTACAGTTTTCATGTACATACACAAGGGTGGCAAACTGGCTTCAGGGGTGCACCCACAGGGTGGTGGTGGAAGGGTCGATGTCGACCTGGAAGGGTGTGGGCAGTGGAGTTCCCCAGGGCTCAGTCCTTCGGCCAGTGCTGTTCAACATCTTCATTAGCAGCCTGGACGAGGGTGTAGAGAGCACCCTGTTCAAGTTCACTGATGACACCAAGCCGTGGGGTAAAGTGAATACACCGGCAGGCAGAGACCGCATCCAGGCAGACCTGGATAGGTTAGAGAAGTGGGCAGTTCTGAACAGGATGCGGTTCAACAAGGACAAGTGCAGAGTGCAGCACCTGGGGAGCAGGAACCAGCATTATGGTTATAGGTTAGGGGCTGACCCTCTCGGCAGCACAGAGACAGAGAGAGATCTTGGAGTCATGATTGACTCCAGGATGAGTATGAGTCACCAATGCGATGAAGCAACAGGCAGAGCCAACTGCACCCTGTCATGCATCAACAGGGGCATCACTAACAGGTCCAGAGAGGTCTTGCTCCCCCTCTATGTGGCACTGGTCAGGCCACAGCTGGAGTACTATGTCCAGTTCTGGGTGCTGCACTTCAAGAAGGACATGGAGTACCTGCAGAGGGTCCAGAGGAGGCCACTCATATTGTTGGGGGCCTCCGTGGCCAGCCCTACGAGAAGAGGCTAAGGGACCTGAATCTCTTCAGTCTCCGCAAGAGGAGACTGAGGGGGGATCTTGTGGCTGCTACAACCTTATCAGGGGCCAGCATCAGGGACTCGGGGAAAGTCTGTTCACCAGGGTCCGCCTTGGAGTCACCAGGAACAATGGCCACAAGCTGAGGGAGGATAGGTTTAGGTTAGATATTAGGAAGAACTACTTCACTGTAAGGGTGGCCAGAGCCTGGAATGGGCTTCCCAGAGAGGTGGTGCTCTCACGTTCCCTGGAAATCTTCAAGAGGAGACTGGATAGGCACCTGGCTGGGGTCTTATGACTCCTCCCACCCCCAGTGCTCATTCCTGCCCATGGCAGGGGGTTGGACTCAATGATCTGCCTAGGTCCCTTTCGACTCATTGATTCTATGATACACCTAACTAGTGAACTAGGTTAGATCAGGTGGCCATTTTAATATAATCTTACCTCCCTGAATCTCTGTATACACAGAATATCTGTATACAGCCTGAGTTGGCTCAGGCATAGACCTTATATTTAGATTGAACTACTCAGGGATCTAAGTGAGAACTGTACAGAAATTCAGGAAGTTTAGATCAGTCTAAATATAGTGAATTCAATCTAAATTAACACTCCCTTGGAACCCAACTTAGATTGGGTCAGGTGAGATGGATCTAATAGAACTTCTGTACAGGTACCAGCTCAGCCCCAGGGCTGGGAAAGCCCAACCCCAGCCCATTTTCCTACCCATCCCTCTGGTACTGGGCTATTTTAAGCCTCCCCAAGCCCTTCACCCCTTCTCCAGATGGACATCCCCCCAGGGGATCAATGAGCCCTTCCCCAGTCCCTCATCCTGCAAGCCTTTCCCACTGCCAGTTTTGCCAGCATTTGCCAGTGCCAGGAACTGATGAAAGTAAGTTGGGGTGGGGGAAGAAATGGACAGGATCAGAAGGGGTAGGTTCACTTGGAAGAGAGTGCTTATTCGGGGGTGGGCAGGGTCAGGGGGCTAAAAATAGCCCCTGGTCCTGGTCCTGGTCCTGGTCCTGGTCCTGGTCCTGGTCCTGGTCCAGGGAGGAAGAGAGCCCCCCACTGTCCCAAATCCCCTGCAGAGCCACCAGCCCCTATGATCCTGCCAAATTCTCCTGGATCCTACAAATCCCTCCACAGACCCCACCTGCCCCTCCAATTCTCCCAATTCCCCCTGCTGACCATGCTTGCCCCCAGATCCTCCCAATCTGCCCCATGGACCAGCTTGCCCACCCAAACCTTGTGACCCCCCCGTGGACACTGTTTGCTTCCCAATCCTCCCCACAGACCCTGCTTGTCCCCCAGTTGCCCCCAGAGACACTGCCAACAGCACTTCACACACCTAAGCTCCTCCATTCCAACTTACCTTCTACATTCCCCTTCTATGCGACATTGGTCAGGTCACAGTTGGAGTACTGCATCCAGTTCTGGGTGCTGCACTTCAAGAGGGATGTGGACAACATGGAGAGGGTCCAGAGGAGGGCCATTCGCATGATCAAGGGGCAGCAGGACAGGCCCTACGAGGAGAGTCTAAGGGAACTGAACCTGTTCAGCCTCCATAAGAGGTGGCTGAGGGAGGATCTAGTGGCCATTTACAAACTAGCCAGGGGGGACCAGCAGGCATTGGGGGAGTCCCTGTTCCCATGAGCACTACTAGGAGTGACTAGAAATAACAGTCACAAGCTGGCACAGGGGAGATTCAGACTACGCATCAGGAGGCACTACTTCACAGTCAGTGTGGCTAGGATCTGGAACCAACTTCCAAGAGAAGTGGTGCTGGCTCCTACCCTGAGAGTCTTTAAGAGGAGGCTAGATGAACTCCTTGCTGGGGTCATTTGACCCCAGTACTTTTTCCTTCCATGGCAGGGGGTCAGACTTGATGATCTGCTCAGGTCTCTTCCGACCCTACCAACTATGAAATTATGAAAATACTTACTGGGCACATTGACATGTGCTACTCATGTAAATGAATAAAGTCCAGCACAGTTCGCACAGAAGTTTATTTCTCCTGGGAGCCCCATTTACACAGTCACCTGGGACCGTAGCATAGTACGGGGTGGGGGAGGGGAGGCAGCCTGCCAGCCTGGAGCTGCTCAAACCTGGCTCAATGTGCTGTGGAGAGGCTGGCTGGGACAGGCAAGAGGATGCTCCAATGCAGCGCCAGCCTGCAGGCAGCCTCTGCACTGAAGCAGCCTTGGGTACCAGCCCACTTCATCAGCATCTACATGTGCATTGCAGTGCACTAAATAATGCTGCCATAGAACAGTACTTGTGTTTACAGGTACTACCCTATGGCAGAGTTAATTAATTTACTACAGCCTAATAGCACTGCATGTGTACATGCTGAAACTTTACTGCAGAGCTAATTAGGCAACTCCACAGTAAACATCTCATGTAGATGTACCCAGTGAGTACATACAGGCATAGATAAAGGTTAGAGGATGTTAGATTGAATTTAAAATGGCCACCCAATGTAAGGTAAGTTGGAATGGAGGAGCTTAGGTGTGTGAAGGTGTGAGCACTCCTAGTAGTGCTCATGGGAACAGGGACTCCCCCAATGCCTGCTGGTCCCCCCTGGCTAGTTTGTAAATGGCCACTAGATCCTCCCTCAGCCACCTCTTATGGAGGCTGAACAGGTTCAGTTCTCTTAGACTCTCCTCGTAGGGCCTGTCCTGCTGCCCCTTGATCATACGAGTGGCCCTCCTCTGGACCCTCTCCATGTTGTCCACATCCCTCTTGAAGTGCAGCGCCCAGAACTGGATGCAGTACTCCAACTGTGACCTGACCAATGTCGCATAGAAGGGGAGGATCACCTCCTTGGACCTGCTAGAGATGCATCTGTGGATGCATGACAAGGTACGGTTGGCCTTCCTGACTGCATCCCCACACTGCCGACCCATGTTCATCTTGCCATCAGTAGTGATTCCAAGATCCTTTTCTGCCTCTCCACTGAGGAGAAGGGAGTTCCCCAGCCTGTAGGTATCTTCCTCCGCAGGTGCATCACCTTGCACTTGTCAGTGTTAAAACCAATCCTGTTCTCATCCGCCCACCCCTGTAACCTGTCTGGGTCTGATTGCAGCCTATTACTCCCTTCTAACCCCCACATCCCCCCACATCTTAATGTCGCCTGCGAATTTGAACAGGGTGCTTTTTACCCCCTCGTCCAAGTCACTGAAGAAGATGTTGAACAGTGTGGGCCCGAGGACCGAGCCCTGTGGAACCCCACTGCCCACATCCCTCCAGGTCAAAAATGACCCATCCATTACCACTCTCTGGGCGCGGCCCTCCAGCCAGTTGGTGACCCATTTGACTGTGTAGGTGTCGACATCACAGTCCCCTAGTTTTTTAATGAGAATGGTGTGAGAGACATTGTTGAAGGCCTTCCTAAAGTCCAGAAAGACTACATTCACTGCTATCCCTGCATCTAAGGATTTTGTGACCTGGTCATAGAAGGCCACCAATGAACTGCCTCTAATGAACCCATGTTGGTTGTCCCTAAGCATAATCTCCCCCGCGCGCCCTTCATGGACATGCACCAGGATAAGTCTTTCAAAAAGCTTACCCAGGATTGAGGTAACAGTGTCAGAGGGCGGGGACCCAGGAGTGGCTGTGATCAAGCACCCTCATTCTCTCCTGCCACGTCTTTGATGATCAAAGTATTATAAGGGAGGCTGCCTTTATTTGTCCCCTTGGACACGGTGCTCTTATTTATCCTGGCCCCTGTTCTGTATAGATAGATTTTGGTGCACCCAGCCTTATGGGCTATGCGTGGCTCCTACCACCCCTTATACCACGCCCCAAGCCTCTCAGATGTATCGGACATTTTTGAGTCAGTTACTATAGCCCACACCCTTGCGGACGTCCTCTGGGCTAGTCTTCTCTTGGCAGCCCCCACCGGGGCCTTTCTCCACACCCTCACCGTCTCCAGGGCTTCTCTTGGCCTGCTCTTGTCCTCTCCGGGGCTTCTATCCTCGTGTGCCCTCCCTGGGGCTTCTATCCTTGCGCGCCCTCCCTGGGGCTTAACACCCACACACTTTGGGCTTTGTGCCGGTGCCCGCGCTGGGACTCCTCACAATTGGGCTCAGGAGGCCTTGGCCTTACCTGGCCCTTAATCCCAACTACTGTGCCCTCTTTGGCACCAGACTACTGTGCCCTGTCTGGCACCAGGAATCTCCCCACTGCTGGGGTTACAATTCCTGTACGGCTCAGGCGGCCTCGGCCTTAGCTGGCCCTCAATCCCCTGAGCTCCCTTCTCAGGGTTGGGGCAGTGCACTCCTTGACTACTGTGCCCTCTCTGGCAGCAGGAACCACAACACTACTGGGGTGCTCCTCTGAGGCCTCCTTCAACCCCTTTATAGCCTCTCCTGGTCCTCCGGTGTAACAACTAACAACAAACAAACAGAATAACACGAGCCAACCGGCTATAACTCAAAATGAAGCCTCCTAGCTAAAACACGACCCTAAACCATCAAGTAGTTCATCCTCCTGAATCCCTACCATAGCTTCTTCCACCCGGTATCCTCACACGGGAGCTGATTCAGGCCCTCAGCTTCTATAGGCTGCAAGGTTTCAACAGTGCTCCTTCACCCTTCGATGTTAACTGGGGAAATACTTGCTTCCACAGAACTCCTACTCTCTCGGCTACCAGAGGAGAACTGACTCTGGTCTCAGCCTGGCTGGTTTATATATGCCAGGCCCTGCCCCCTCCTGGTCAGCTGACCCCTGTGGTTGACCTAGCAACCAACACCTGTCCTTCTATAGGAACAGGCACTTCAGTGCACTGTGACAAACACTAACTGGCCTATAGTTTCCTGGGTCCTCCTTCCTCCCTTTTTTGAAAATGGGAACGAAGTTGCCCCTCTTCCAGTCCTCTGGCACCACACCAGAGCACCACGAGTTCTTGTACAGCCATTCCAGGGGTCCTGCAATGACCTTAGCTAATTCCCTCAGCACTCTGGGGTGGAGATCATCAGGACCAGCTGATTTAAATATGTTCAGTCCCTCCAGAAGTTCCCTGACTAGATCCTCCCTGACCCTTGACCTGGGTGTGCCTCACCCTGGGGCTGGAGGGGGACCCAGTGGGGGGGGCTGATCCAGTCCCTGTTCAGGAAAATGGATGCAAAGAAATTGTTAAAAAGGTTAGCTTTGTCATCTGGTGTGATGACCAGATTTCCTAGCATGCCTCGCAGGGGTCCGACATTACCCGGTACTTTCTTTTTGCCCCCTATGTATTAAAAAAAGGATTTCTTGTTGTCCTTGATCTGGGCACCTAGTCCCAGTTCCATCTCCACCTTGGCCTTCCTGACTGCCCCCTGCAGCCCTGAGCACCCAAGGTATAGTCCGCCCTGGTGATGGCCCCTCCCTTCCATTGGGTGTATTCCTTTTAGCTAGGAGATATTCCCAGATGCTTTTGGTGAGCCATGCGGGCTTTTGTGCCCTCTTGCCCCCTTCGATCCGTGTTGGGATTACCTCCCTTTGGGCTTGGAGGATTATCTCCTTAAGGAGTGACCACTCTTCTTGGACACCCGACTCCCCTCCCCTCCAGGACCTCAGTGCCTCCTTGACTATTCTCTTTACCTCATTGAAGTCCACTCTCCTGAAGTCCAGGGCTGCTGCCGTGCTGCAGGCCTTTGGCACCTTGCGCTGGATGGTGAATTCCAGCAGGTGATGATCACTGTTGCCCAGGTGGTCAAGCACCCACAGCCAGGTCATCACCCGTGGCCAGTACCAGGTCCAACAAGGCATTGTCCCTGGTGGGGCTATGCACCTCTTGGGTTAGATGGAGGTCCTGTATTTCGGCTAGGTACCTATGTGAGAGGTCAGATCTGTCTGACTGCTCTTCCCAACAGATGTCTGGAAAGTTCAGGTCACCCATGATGACCACGTCCTTTGACCTGATTACCTCCATGAGCTGACTTAAGAATTCCCAGTCTAGCTCTTCCCCTTGGTTGGATGGTCTGTAGTTGACCCCCACTGTTAAGTCCCTTTAAGCAGTTAAATATAAAACTGTAAAACTTTCTCTACATGGTATCTTTTAAAGAAGAATTGTCAAAATGTAGGATTTACTGGGAATTTCAGACTTGTTAAATAAAATTCTAAGTCTGAATCTATAGTTCAAATATATTCATTATCATCAATAAATTTACATCATATATTGTGCATCTTTGTACTTTTATATGGTAAGTGAATGAAAAAAGCGTAAGTGAGCTCAGACTTAGGACAAGCTTTAACATTTTTATTTTGGTACAAGTTTTTGGTTTTGGATATCCGCTGTTTTATATTGTGTTATTATTAGGTTTGTATTGATTCTTGCTGTTGTATATTGTATTATTATCATTTTCGTATTGATTTGTATTGTTTCATATGGATATTGTATGGTTTAGGCCTGTGTTTGTAAGTGAAGCAAAGTCATGTCAAGTTTCCATTTTATGTGTCAAGCCTTCACCTTGTGTCCTCTACCTTGGCATCCCATGTTGCAACTGTATGAGTCATGTACCTCTCCCATGTAAATTGGTTCCTGGATGAATGAGAATGATTGGGAATGATTGAAATACAATGGTAGCAGGCCTCTACTGAATGGCCTGCAATGACTGGGCCATCACCTCGCATTGATTCATCCAGGAACCACAGACCTCACCCAGGAACAGAGACAAGAACCCAGCATTTGAAAGACAAAAGACCCTGCAGAACCAGCAACTCTACCATTGTACCCCACCATTACAGGCACCCGAAACTGCACATCCCTGCATGGAGCACACATGCTTAGTACGCCATGGGCTGACCCTTGCCTGGGCATGCCTCCTGTCACTAGGGTCACACAAGGTCTGCCCCTATAAAAAGAGGCAGTGAAGACAGACCCTGTGGGATGCCCTCTCCATCTGGACAAGCACCATGCCGCACCACCTATCCACCCAGAGGCCCTGCTGACGACCCCCCTCTGGACAACACCTACTGGACAAGGACTCCTTTCCAGCCTGGATACATAGCTATCACCTCCCACCCCCTCTTCAACCAAGGACTTGGACTCTTTCTTCTCCTTCCACTGAGTCTCTTTCTCCTGCTGCCATGGTGAGGGCTTGTGTGTGTGTGTGTGTGTGTGTGTGTGTGTGAACCAATAACTTCATGGGGCTGTGTAGTGTGTTGTCTGTGTAATAAAACTGTGATTTGGACTTCTAAGTTGGGTTTTGCTTTACTATGGTTTGGCCCTGCTCCGATCTCTGCTCCTTACCCCTCTAACTTCTGTCTCATTTCTCTCTCACCTGCTTCTAGCTCACTGCCACCTCCAACACCTGTGCTGAGCTCCTTTCTTCCCCCAACACCCTGTTTCTTTGCCACTGTCTTATCCCCATTACCTTTTCCTTTTCCCCTGATAAACCAGGTTTCTGCCTCAGCTTCTTTCCTGGCTGTCTCCTCCTTGCCACCACATATCTGCCCCCCCCCCACATATCTCAGCTGTGTGCCTTAGTTTCTAGCCCTAGTCTACCTTAAGTAAACCCAAGCTTTAGTTCCTCAGCCAGCTTCTCTGTAGTCCACTGGTTCTAATCCTGGTTCTGGCAACTTTCACTCCCTACACTTTAACTCTCTCTCACCTGAACCTTCCCCCAAGTATCCCAGGTACCCCAAGCACACACATACATGCTGTACCATCCAAGGTAAGGTAGGAACTTACCTGTGTGTATGTGTGGGTAGGCTGTATGTGTGTGAACTGGTGAGGGCACCTGCTACTGGTGCATCACTGGCATTGCCCTTGCTATGGTTATGCCACAATCCTCTATAATTTTATATTTGCTGAAGAAAAAGTAAGTACTTTTAATGTCTTTACCTTTTTCCCACAGCACTGCTACCCAACTACATTCATTCTAGGAGCTGCTCCCACAATTCCTTGGTAAACTGAGATCAGGTCCATGTGCAACTTATAGCATCTCCTAAAGGTATACCTGGTAATAGCACTTTTCAAACTACATTAATATTATAATTAACTGTAATGCTACCTAGGAAACTACACTTGCAATAAACCCATGGAAGACTTATTTGATTTCATAAACCTAAAGTAGCTTAATTATTAGAAATGGGATAGGAGTTCTTTCTGAAATATAGGCACCTCAAAAGTCCATCAATTTTGTACTTAATTTTGAACCTTAATAGTGCTCAGAATTACCAGTAACCTTTGAAAATCTTAGATAGCTACTTTTCAAATCTGACTCACTGTATAACAGAAAGATATTGTTTCTATATCTTGAATATATAATGGTATAAATAAATGTAGTATATAGGTCAAGGGAAGTAATTATTCCCTTCTATTCAGCACTGGTGAGGCTGCATCTGAAGTACTGTGTTTGGTTTTGGGTCTCCCACTACAGAAAGGATGTGGACAAATAGCAGAGAGTCCAGTGGAGGGCAACAAAAATGATGAGAGGACTGAGGGACATGATTTATGAGGAAAGGTTGAGGCAATTGGGCTTATTTAGTCTAGAGAAGAGAAGACTGAGAGAGGACTTAATAGCAGCCTTCAACTACCTGAAGCGGGGTTTGAAAGAGAATGGAGCTGGACTGTTCTCAGTGGTGACAGATGACAGAACAAGGAGCAAAGTTCTCAAGTTGCAGCACAGAAAGCTCAGGTTAGAAATTAGGAAGAATTTCCTCACTAGGAGGGTGGTAAAACACTGAAACAGGCTACCTAGAGAGGCAGTGGAAGCTCCATCCTTGGAGGTTTTCAAAATCTGGCTACACAAAGCCTTGGCTGGGATGATCTAGTTGGGGATGGTCCTGCTCTGAGCAGGGGGTTGGACTAGACCTCCTGAGATCCCTTCCAACCCTAATTTTCTATGATTCTATGAAAAAAGTGTTCTACATTTTACTAAAACTGTCAAGTCTTTTTTTCAGACATGATATAGAAAGTGACTTTGCAGCAGAAGTTTAATTGAAAGGTCTTCACTGACTTGAATCTTGGCCCTATTATTTTGTGTTTCTGACATAGTAGCAAGCAACACCAATAGCTTGTATTTATTCCAATTAAAACAGAATATACACAGAACAACTCAAAGATGAAAAATAATTCCAAGGTGTAAAATGACCTGTGTATATCAAACAAATATTTACCATGTTATTCCTTTTCTTTCTATGTCATCATTGACAAATTTTTAATATAGATGAAAAATTCAGATCACTTTTTCTGCTGAAATGATTATAATACATTGAAGAGAGACATACATTTATCATTTAAAGTTAGTTATCTATTTGCAGTAATAAAAATGACTTATTTTTAATTTTACTTCTTACCATGCTGTTACTGTGACTGCTCCTCCTTTTTTAAACCAACTGCCCACACAACAGCTGCCATTTTTAATAACTAGCGGGATGCATCAAATTATTTAGTCATGCCACTCTGAAAATGTTATACACTACAAGTATTAATAAGAAATAGTATATTTTTTGCACGTATAAAGGCATGTACTGAAATGATTAAAAAAAACCCTAAATTTTGCTGATTTGGTCTTTCAAATAATTTTCTAGTGATTCAGACAGAAAAAGTAGATATTCTTAAGTCATCTTATCATAAAGCTCTTAAAAATATCATAGTAGATTACTATCAGCTACTGTCAAGCTAGCAAAAGGCTTTCATGAAATTACAGTTGCTATATGGAAACAATGGTTCAGATCAGCCTGTCCAATTTTGCCATGGAGAAGGAAGAATAAACAAAAACCCTACCTAATTGATGAGAAGTCTATTAAAGAAAGAAGTATTAATTCAAAGTGGCATAATAACTCAGCCCTGATCATACCATTACACCCTACATTCTTGCTGTGCCTACTGTCTTTCTGGACATATAGTGTAAGTCTGGAGTGAGCAGTAAAGGCTGCAGGCAATCAGCTGTACCATGGGCATAAAATACCAGATGAGTAAAATGACTTTAGTCTGGCCCTTTCAAGAGGCATATATCTCATCCTCAGTGGGTGTGTCTACAAGTGCAAATGCTACTGGATGGGTTTACTCTACAGTAATTTATTGAGGAGTAAACCTACCCTGGGCAGCTGTCTACATGTGCAGGCATTTGGGAATAGTTTTGTTTCCAACGGGAGCAGTCCAGAGAGGGTTGCTCCCACACTGCTCTGTCTGTCCAGCAGCAGCCAGGGGGAGATCCAGGCTTCCCCTGGGTGATAGCCCAGGAGCTAGCAGGCAGTATGGGACCCCTAGATGACTCCCTGCCCCCAAGAGCTGCCTTCTGCTGGGGTAGGCTCTGATGGTGGAGCCTAGGCCATGACAATATTCCCCTGCCTTGGCAACAGGGAGCTCCTGGCCTTGGTTGTGCAGTTACAATTACAGAGTTGGGGCCAGGAGCTCCCTGCTGCCGGGGCAGAGGGACATTATCCTGACCTGGGCTCCACCATCACAGCCTGCCCCAAAAGCAGGCAGCTTCCAGCATCAGGAAGCCTTTTCCCAACCCCGACTCTGATCACGAAGCCAGGGCCAGGAGCTCTTTGCTTCAACCCTCAGAGCCTGCCCCAGCAGCAGGCAGCTCCCAGGGGCAGGGAGAAATCTCTTGCCCCCAATGCCTGGCTGACTGAGAGCAAATTTGCTCCTGGTTATCCATCTATATGTTCCTTACTGTGCAGTAACTGCTCCACATTTAATTTGCTACCTGCATTTGATTCTATGATTCTATAATTTGCAGATAGCAAATTAACTGCAGAGTAAACCAATTCACTGCACAGTTGGTGTGTCTACACATGCATTTACACAGGCTTAAATTTACTCCACAGTAAATTACTGCTCAGTAAGTGGGAATAGGCTGGCATCTACATAATCAGGTGATCTGGAACTAAATTTAGTCCTAGGTCACAGCAGCCTGTCATATGTCCCTGTGGCCACCCGGGGAGCTCCAGCCTCTGGCCACAAGGCTGCCAGCCCTTGGGACTAACTTTAGTCCCAAACTGAAGCCAGGAGAGGCAGCCAGCCAGAAGCCCTGTGGCTTGGCAGACCCAGCAGGGAGACCCCTGGGTTGCTGTGCAGTAACGCATCTACACATCCATTACTGCATAGTAACTAATCAGGCATAAATTTGATACCTGCATAATGCCATATTTACTGTGCAGTATGGGTGTGCATGTGTAGACCTATGCCCGTATTGCACAGTAATTTTGGTTACTGCGCAGTAAATGCACACGTGTAGACATAGTAAATGTCTACATGTGTAGATGGTGACCATTACTGTGCAGTAAACTAACCTACTGCCCTGTAAAGCATCTCATGTAAATGTGCCCAGTGAACTGCCAAATTTTGAGGTGCAAAAGGAATGATATAGCAGAAAACTGCAGCTTTCAAGTCAAAGAGTTTCCCACCTATTGTTGTTTGTATGCAGCTATTTATAAAGGACAGCTGAGTTTCTGGCCAACTGTCTTCATATGTTTTTATTTCCATTTTAGTGTTAAGAGCTCAAATTCCTTTCGTATCATAAAGGAGCAGGGAAGGTGATGCATATTTACTAGGCTTTCTCTAGAAGCAACAGATTCCACCCATGCCTCTCAAAACTTCAGAACTAACACCGTATAGGAAATAAGATCATTTTTGTTGTTAAGCCATCTGTTGAAACAAATGTTGACATGTAGCTCAGACTAAAATTGAAATGGATGTTACACAAATATCTTGAAAGACTAGTTTTACTGTCACACATTTTTGTTAATGCTCACAAACCTAAATATTTTTTACAGATAACATAACCCTGAAATACTAAAAACAATTCATATTCAAGTTTTTAGATATGCTAATTAGATGTAGATTTATTGAACATAATGAGGGTTTAACAAAAAGGATCTTGTCTTATATATATTCCAAGTGTTAATGAACTATTTTTATAAAAACATACTAAAATTCAGAATATTTTGACCAACTCTAGTTTCCACTTATCACTTTGAGAGTCATTTCTTTAAACATGGATTCCTCAAGGGCTGCTTTAAAAGAATAACTAGTCTTTATTTTAGAATTGTTAGTAATGGACCAATTTAATAAATGACTTGACAGAAAATTAAATATCACCTTCATGACTGCCAGATGCAAAAGCCTGTTTTCAGGCTGCTGTCAGATAGCATAGCCTATATTCAAGAAAAAATAAAGGACAACTCAGCAGGACAAAAAACAGTATTAGAAATGCTAGACATTTTTACTTCACTAAGTTTTTGTACTGAGCACATCCTAATTAGGAGCGTGGTTTTTTTTTAAAATTACATAACCTAAGAGCTTTTCCACCTGAAAAAGTTAAACTACATTTTTCAGAAAAGAGCAGGGTACTTAATCATTGTGGCATCCTGCTGTTTCTTTTTGTCATGCACTGCAACAGTGAGTTAAACTCTTAGACAAAATCTTGGCTTCTCAATTAAAATCCAAGCAATTTTATATGCCTAATTTTAACTCAAAGAGATACACTGGCTGTGATCACTAATTAAATTACATTTTTACAAAGAACTTTTCAAATAAAATTAAAACACATCTCTCACAAAGAGCTCTACCTTTGCCCGTTAAGTACTCCATCCATACTAACTGTAGCAGATAATTCAGGTTATAATTCAACAATGTAAAGGCAGAGATGAATTCAGAGGTATTTTTGTACCTCTCCAATATACCTTGCAATAAGCTTCCTGGTCTATCCAATGATTTAGTCATGACATTTTTGAAAATGTTAGGCACTGCAACCATTTATTAGTACTAGTAACAGATCATAGATCAAAGATCATTTTGAACATGAGACATGATTTCTGATACAAAATGTTCCCTTTGCACCCGTTCATTGTCACAGCAGGACTGTGAAGCTGTTTTAACCAGCTGAGTAGAAGTTAAAAACAAGCAAAATGTAGCTAACAAAGTGACTCTATTCAAATCACAGTCCCGAACATGTCAGCAACAGCTGGTGAAGGAAGGGTCCCTCCACTCTGGCTGTTACTAACTACTTTGAATGGCTCCCTGCAGTACACCTAGCAAGGTACAGGCTAGTTCAGCCGTAATACTACTCTAACAAAAGTTAGACAAACTGGACAAACCACCTCCTGGCAAGCACCATAATTAGGCAGTTAAAAAGGATGTCAGAAAGCTGCCTTTGCCCCAGTAAGCACAGCAAAGTCAGACAAGAATTGTAGGCTTTAATTGTGCCTCACAACATGGTATTTAACGTATTGGCAAAACAAAGCATTGACAAATTGAGTAACTTACCACCTTTGCTCACTCAGAAGCAGAATGAAATATAAATTCTCTCTCTCTCTTCCCACTTTTAGAGAACGCTCCTTTCCTTTGTCAGGAAACATCCCAAAGATCATTAAACACATTAAAAAATGATTTTCTGTTGAAGTCCCCTTTGCACCACCTCAAACATAAAGAATAGGTTCCATTGAACCATCAGCATAATACCTCCATTCAAAATGTAGTTCTTAACATCATTTTACAAAGCTAATACAGGGTCTCAAAAAGTCATAAAAGATTTTTATTGAACACCTGAACCTTTAGCTTGAAACTGGTTGACAGCATCCAGAGCATACACTTTCTTAGATGCTTCCAAAAATTACATTGTTGTGGAAAATTTAAATTTAACACACCTAATAAGTAAAATGAATAATACCAGTTGATGTGTATCAATAATTCAGAATTTCCCTTCAGGTAGAATAAAAGAAAGTGACACTCATTTTATTTTGAATGAAAAAGTTTCCCAACTATGGGTTAAATTCTGCTTACACTTGCACTGATAAAATGTGGGATGACAGTGTTGAGAAAGTGAGAACACAATCTGGTCTCTCCAATGTGGTAGTGAAGGCCTAAAGTTGGATTTTCAAGTTGAATTTTAGGTACCTTAAATGACAGATAGGTATTTAATAACCTGCCTAAGCAATCTTGAAAATCCCAGTAGGGGTTTATGTAAATCTTTAGGTCCCTTGAAAAATATGGCCCAGAGGCTATAGACAAACTGAATCTTACGCACTGAGTCTGAAGTGCTAGATACCGTGAAGTCACTAGAAACAGAGCGTTATGTTACTGAGTCTCTTAATTAACAATTGTTCTAAGCACAAGTAATAACAATAACAGAAATAAATTACCTTTTGTTGGCTAGTTGTTTGTTTCAATCATGAGAAATCCTCTTTACCATCTGTGTTCCCGCAGCAGACCAGAAGGTCTTCACTCTTGATGCTCCATTACTCAATAAGCAGCAGGACAGTCAGGTAGCGCGTGACCTTCTTTCCACTGGAACGGTAACAAAACTCCCTTGAGGAGACTTCGTGCCCTTCTACTTGATCCCTGCTTTTCTGTGGGCAGTGAGGTCCTCAGAATAGGGATTATACTTTCACCTGCCCTTTTGGTAAGCATATCTAAGCAAAGATGTAGGATGCAGAGTGCAGCAGCCTCTTTATCTAGTTGGCTGCTGCTTTGTTTTCAATGATGCATCTTTAAACATGCTCCAGAACATGAGAGCCTTCACTCTTGAAACAGCCTATGAATTTTGGAAGAACATAGAGGTGTTTTGGCCAAAGAGATGCAACTTCAGGCAGACAAGTTTGAAAGGAAGAAACATGACTTAGCAAAGAGGTGGCTTGCTTGTCCTTGCATCCTGAAGTAACAGAGCTGTGAACAAGGGGAACGGTGGAGATCAGATTTCAGGACCATTTTTGTGGTATAATGAGATCAAAGTAAACAAGTCTGAAGTCAGATGAAGGAAAGTGCAGGTGTTTGGGACAGCTCTTATTTGAACCAAAGTGGTTGGATGCCTTGGCTCTTAATGGGCAAAAAAAGTAGAAAACAATTTCCAAATAACGTGCATTTTATCACCCCCCCCCACACACACACCTTTTCTATGCTGTTGTTTTTGTCATAATGTCAGATATTTCAGATGACTAGTGAGATATCTGTCTTAGAGGAGTCATTCTTTTCATAGAAAGGAGGAAAAGACATGAAAGCTGGTGGTGGAAGAGCAGAGAAAAAGTTAACAATAGGAGATCAATACTGATTTAAACTAAGGAAAGAATCACAGGGATGTTATTACCGTTTCACTAACCATTTTAGAATGTGACAAGGACACTGGCTAGGAGTGGCAGAAGTGACAAAGATCAAACATATCCCTTTATAAGCTTAATGTATTTTTCATATGGAAGGTTATACATCAACTTTGAACTAAATCAGTTAAAGTTATAAAATACCCAGGCTCAATGATGCTTTGGAAAAAGAAAATTAATTATATACAGCTAGAGACATTTACAATTCATATGTATATATAAATAGTATTTGCTTTATGGATGATAGAAAATAAAAACAAATCAGTGAGGATATTTTATTATTAATTTTGAAAATCAAAGCAAGTTTGCTCACCCTCTCTTACATTTTCTGATAAGCAAATGACATGGTGAAGAAAAGTATTGAAAGAGGCCTTTCCCAAGCTGATATTTCAGTCAGATAATTGCTTAACAGAGACACATGCATGCACCAACACACACACATACACACAGAACTTACCAAAAATTTATACAAGAATAATCCTTGGAAAACTTCTAGAAATCTCTGTCATTAAAACCTTTATATACCCTTTAATATAATCTAACGTATATTCTGGCATATCTATTTATGGCCTGCAAACAGGCACTCACTGGATGTTAACTGTTGCCTACCCACACTCTGTTTACTATTCTGTTTCTCCAGAGCCTATTCTAGCAGCCAACACCTCTGAGCAGACTCAAGCAGATGCCCCAAAAATATCTTCCTTCAAATGGGGCCCAATCTCCCATCCCCATCAGAAAATGTTACCTTTGCTTGAGGTGCTGAACAGGCAATATTAAGTCTTATA
Organism: Crocodylus siamensis; assembly: GCF_052110815.1. NCBI lineage: Eukaryota > Metazoa > Chordata > Crocodylia > Crocodylidae > Crocodylus > Crocodylus siamensis. Next base: position 217,008,502 of record NC_143398.1, on the reverse strand, counting down.
CCAGGGGGAGTTTTAAGATATCTAGGGATCATCCAGAGCTAGAAACTTGAGCTTTGTGCCACTGGAAATTTCAATCCCAAGAAAGTTCCAAAAGGACTTCAAACCATGGCTTTTGGGGAGCAGGAGAGGTGCAGAGGGCTAAGAACAAACACTTGCTAACAGTGAACTTTCCCTACCAGATAATGGATCTATTTTGCATGCGTGTAAACAAGGGCAGAGGTGTGGGCAACAAAATAAAGTTTTTCATGTCCCTTGATTACCATCACCTATTAATAGAAAAGGATGCTTGATGAAAAAGGAAAATGGACAATTTAAACATATTTGTGCAACTTTTGGCACATAAAGCAAAAGATATATGGCTGATCCAAACAATCATTTCCAGTTGCTATAGAAACAACCTCATATAAAAAAGACTTCTTAATTTGCTTCTAAAATGATATAGTACAGTGAATTATTCTCATTTACATTTGTGCATATTTTGACTGCATTATCTGCACTGCTTTTCATAATTCATATATAAACAAATTGTTAGATTTAAAAAATATTAATTGAATTCCATTGTCTGCATAAAAATACAGATTCTGCTCATATTCCTGTTGTGAACAAGGTGAAATTTCAATTCTATTTTGATTGCTTACTATAATTACTGTGCAATACCTAAGCACTGTTAACTTCAGTAAAGGAGAATGGCACCAATAATGTACCAATCAAACCCCCACCCCGCCGCAAAAAAAGGGAAGATAATACTGGTGCCTTCAAGTCAGGTGACTACCTGACACTTGAGTTCTCTTCCATACTTCTGCCTTCCCTGCTTCCACCTCCCTTACTACCTCCCTTGATCCCTGTTTGGGCCTTGTTCCCTGTTCAGGTCCAGGTCTTCCCTGGTTGCCCTCCCACTTCCTGGAGTCTGGTCTGCTGCTGGGAAGCTCAGGTTTTCAGGGTCAGCAGTATGGGGGTCTAGAAAACTTTGCATGTGCTCTAATAGAGTGCTCAGCACAAGGAGGGAGTGTGTCAGAAAAATAGAATGAGTTTGATTTAAGGCTGAGATGCCTCCATGCACCTGAAAACAGTGGTAGAAGTGATTCAGGAAAGGCAGTCCCACCCCTCTCTGCCCTGGACCCAGCTGCATGTGCTACTCTTCCCTAGACCATTTGAAGGCTGCTAGAAACTGTACAGAGCCTGCTGAACAAGGGGATGTGAAAGAGGAAAAATCAGGAAACAATTACTTTAAGGGTAAATACAGACATTCAAAACACCTTTGGTGGAAGCACTCCAACTTGTTGCACTTCACTCAGAATGCTACAAGACAGAGCATGAGCCAACCAAATGGACATTTTCTGTTTGGAGCGGGGGGGGCTCACAGCTTGTCCACACTGGCCACCAGGTGTGTGCCTACACACCTCTCGGGAGGCTGCCAAAGCAGACCCTGTGTACAGTCCCACCCGCCTCTGCCAGTTGACAACTGTCAGCAGTGGCTAGGGGAGAAGAGGGGGGAACAGAATCACCCTGCTGCAAGCCACACCCCCATAGGGCTGGGTGGCTTTGCTGCTGCGGTCATGTGGGAGTGGACCCAGTTTGCACGGGGCGGGGGCGGGGTCCTTTCTCACCCAACCAAGCCTCTTGACAACTTCAGCTAGCAGCGTGGTGCTTCTGTGGCAGGGCTGCTGCAGGGACACAGACCATAGAGCCCTGGCCCTGCAGCAGCGCTGGCCAGCTAGTGGTACACTAGGATGACCATCCATCCCTAACTGGGCAGGACAGTCTCGGAACGGGAACCTCAAGTCCTGGCCCCAGGCTGTATGACTCTGGGGACAGCATTTGTACCAGATTGACAGCATCATGCAGGGATCCCCAGGAAATGGTGGGTTTCCCTTTGCAGGCTGGCAGCGTTCCAGTCTGTGAGGGGCTGTTGAGAGGGGGACACAGGGGCATGCCCACAAACATGCATGTGGCTAGGAATTCAGTCAAACAGCATAGAGAGTATCTCCCTGCAGGTAAATCCATGGGGCGAGGGCACAGATCAAGGCCCCTACAGTGAGGGAGGGAGTGGGGCAGGGGCTAGGGGCACTGCTCAGCCAGGATGGTGCATGGGGCAGGGTTGTGGAGTGTGACCGAGTTACAGGCAGCTGATAGAGGGGAGAACAGGGCATGGGGGTGTGGCTCCTTGCTGATGTGCACAAACCTGCAGGGGAACCATGGTCTGCATATGCCCCCGCCCAGATTTGTGTGGGGTAGTGAGGGTGGTGGCAGCATGGAGTTGTGCCTCCTAGTGCTGTCAGGTGGGCAGAAGGCATACAGCTGGGGGCAGGGCTCCTGGAGGAAGGGCAGCAGGGTGGTAAACTGAGCCTGCAGTGGGCAGCCTGCATCCGCTTCCGCTCTGCTCAGCTCTGCTCTGGCAGCAGAGGCAGAGGTGATGGTGGAGACAGAGGAGCAAGGCAGGCATTTATCTTGCCTTAACTTTTTGGAAGGTGGTCATCCTATGCCTGGCCAGGGCTGCTGCAGGAAGAAAGACCCAGAGCCCTTCCCTTGCAGCAGCCCTGGCCAGACAGTGGTGCGCTGCTGCCTGGCCGGAGCTGCTGCAGGGACACAGACTCCAAAGCCCTTCCCCCCCAGCCCCCCAGCCAAGCAGCAGCATGCTGCAGCCCAGCTGGGGCAGCTGTGTAGAGAAAGACCCCAGACTCCCAACTCCTTCCCGCCCCCCCCAACGGGTTATAAAAGACAATGATTTTCTGAGCAACATTAATGTATATTGGATTACTGCCAGAGACTAAAAGTGGGTTTTAGGACCCACTTGATGATAGGACATTATGAGAGTCACCAGTGCTGCCACTGCAAAAGAAAAAGTTGGAATAGTATGATTGTAAAGCAGACACTCATGGTTTGCCTGGAGCTCTGTAGGTTTAACCCAGCCAATTCTTCAGCATGTGCAGTTTTGTGGTCTTGTTTGCTGGCACTCATGTTTAGTTTTCTATTCTGCCTTCATAAGACCAAAAGACCTCTCTTAGCAGAATCAGACCTGCTTAGCATTTTAGGGCAGCAGAGGAAATAAAACATACCCCCTTCCACCAGGGTCTATCAGGCACCCTCAGAAGCACAGAGAAGTATCTGTGCCACACCTCAGGAAAGTCCCAGGGTAAGCAGGGAAAAGAAACAGTTCGGGATAGTGGGGAGAGGAAGAGAGAAGCTGGGGAGAGAAAAAAAAAGGCAGCTGCTGGGAAGGGAAAGGAAGTCATTGCAGGCTCCTGCTACATAATTGCACAGGGAGAGAAAGTTTTCACCTCACTCTGAGAATGGGTTATTTTTCATCTACGAAGTGAATGAAGAAGTCTAATCGACTGTGCTTATGAGTAACTTCAGATGCATTCTGAACAGGCCACTTACTCCTCATATTGTGGAACAGCCTGGATTACTGATAGGGGCAAAAAAGCTAAATTAGGTTTAAGATGGTGCTTAATATATTTATGAAGGGGATTATCTGACAGAGTTACAAGCATTAGGAGGGAACTGGACTTGTCCCTTTCAACCTTTTGTTCCTACACTGTGGGCACATCTACCTGAGATGCCTTCATGTGCAGTGGATTGTTCTACTGCACATTAATGCATCCCGGCAAAAACTGTGCTAATAAGTTAGAATTAGTCTACTGTACATTAAGCATTAGAAAAAAAAATGGTTGCCTTTGCTACTATGCATTAGCATGGCTACTGCACCTTTATCTAGTACCTCATATTAGAGGTAGTAAACTTAATGTGCAGTAGCAAAGGTGAATGAATGAACATGTAGATGTGCCCTGTAGAAAGTTAAATTGTATGTGTTAGGTGGTGCACACACCTACATCTTTGCAGGATTATCAGTAAGCATGTTAACAGAACTGTTTTTAAATTTAAAAACCGCACTCATATTTCAATATTAAAAGCCATGGGAAATGTATTTATAGTGATTTTAAGTACGTGTTTAACCATTTATTGATTTTTTCCCCCCAAAATGTATGGCATCACATGATTATTTCTATTAGGCCAAAAACTTTTCCTTTTTCCTTTTTCCAGTGTTAGGGTAAACTTACTGAAACAGAATAAGATCTTTAAAAACATTTTTGCTAGTATTTAGACACTGTACCATGTAGTAACCTAACTAAAGGTGGGCAAATGGGACATAAAACCTAGACACTGATTACGTAGGGAATAGCTGGAGTGGCAGAAGAGGCTGTCCTTACCACGGGTCACCCAGGGGCTTTTATCTCGTGGTTGTGTGACCTGGAGGCAGGAATCCCCTCACCAGCCTCACTCTTTCTCTTCCTGCTGTGAGGCCAACAGCTATGGTCTTAATCCCCTCATAGCAATCACCAAATTAAGACTTTTACAGTCATATTCCACACTGAAATCACTGGCAGCTGTGGGAAGGTTAACACAATAGTTGCTGCAGCAGCAGCACTGACAGAAGAAGTGAGGCTGATGAAAGGATGCTGCCCCACTCACTGTGGAGGGAACCTCCAGCTCCTGGATGATCCTAGGCCACCCTTCTGCACCCCTGTCCTGTGCTCAGGACAACCCCCTCCCCCTCTTTACTACCCTTTACTTCACTCTGGGCCCAGCTACACAAGATGCTAAATGACCAGTAGACTAATTCTACTGCACATTAGTGCATCAAGGCAAAAGTTGTGCTAATGTGTAGTAGAATTAGTCTACTGAACATTAGCATCACTTAAAGGTGTGCACCGGTGCTACTGCACAGTAGCCCCAGTTACTGAACATTTAGTTAGTACCTATTGTTACAGGTACAGGCAGTCCTCCACTTGCAACGTTTCATGTTACAATGTTTCGCACTTACAATGTTTATAAATTGACACCCTGTTTCAACTTTATGACATCAGTCTCGACTTACAACACTTGATCTGATGCGACTCCACACCAGCGAACAAGTTCGCTGTGTTGCTCATCTCCACGGAGAACATTTGTCCAAACAAGTTTGGACACTTTCTTTAAGAAAGCAGACAAGAATCCAGAAAAACCTGCAGCCAAGACTCCTGAGAAGACTCCAGCCAAGAACCCTTCAAGAAGTCCAACCAAGAGCCCATCAAAAAGTCCAGCAAAGTCACCTCAAAGAAGTCCTTCCAAATCAATATGATTGCTATTTACAATACAAATATATTAACATAGCTATATTAGTCATCTATAATTGATAGAGTACAAAATTCTGGGGTATTTTTGGTGAAAATAGGTACCAGACCTTGGTTCAGGAACCAATCCCCCATTTATAACATTGTTTCTTATGAGAAAATTGGTTCTGAGTTACAACGTTTTGGCTTAAGACACAGTTTTCAGAAACCATGTCCTAAGTCCGAGGACTGTCTGTACTAAATTAAATAGGCAGTAACCACGGCACATTAATGCACATGTAGATGTGCCCTTTGCCTCAGAAATTGCTAGCTATCCCTCTGCCAGCATGTAATCCTGATTCTTCCAGGAGCCCTTCATGGGCACAGTTTCACCCGGGCCTGAAGACCAATGGACTTCAAGGAGTTATTCATGCACAGTATATTGCAAAGTTGAGAGCCTTTCTTTGTATTTTATGCTTACAGTAACTCTTGCACGGCAACAGCATTCTAACAGGATCACAGACCCATGAAATACATTTGTGTGTCTTCTTTCTAAAAGAGAATCACAGTAGTACATCATATAAATATTTGAGGTTTTCTACAACTTTGTGTATAGGGAGATACACTTCTGAAAGTTTGAGAATCTCTGCTTTTGTGTAAAACCTTACAGAATGCAGACATTAATATGTAATTTTTCAACTTCATTTGTTTGTTATGCACTTTTACCGGACCAGGCCCTAACCTCCTAAAGAAAAAGTTCTCTAAAGTAGTGGAATATAAGAAATTATATCCTAGATATTAAACATGAGATGATTTCTCTAAATTTCAGGAAGGGTACATATTTTACATTATGCATGAAGTGCTACATGTGTAGCTTTGGTAGATTAAAAATAGTATCATTCAACTCTTAATTCCACCACTTGAGTACCAGTATACAACCATGTAAAAATATAGATTACAAATGCACGTACAAAGGAGGAGGACACATCTAATATGGCATAAGCAATCTTTAACACTGTGATTTCAAAAATTCGGAGTCTTATTTTCCTGCCTTTACTCCTCCTAGCCTTGTTTTTATGAGAATATTACATAGAATAGATACCTTCACACCAAATACATTGTACATGTGTTAAATAGCTTACCAAATATACAGTAATAAAATATTTCTTCTATGATACACTAGATATTAAGGTAAACTTCTTAGTATAATGATTCAATCATAAAATCTCACTAAAACGAACAGAACTTAAAATTCTGCAAATGGGTTATGTGCAAAAATGATATTGTATTGCTATATTAGTTCCTGACATTATACATTTGACATTCAAAAGCATCTTTGTTGTGCTATTTTAGAGTGAAATAAGAAAACTATAGAATATTTAGTAAAAAACAAGATACATTCTTATAATGCAGGTATATGAAAATGATACATCCTAGGCTGTTTAAGAGCCTGCAGCATTACTGGCCTCATAGGTGTGTTTTAAAAAGGCTAATAATATAACATGAGAGTTATTATCCTTGTATAAGCAATTCATATTTGCAGGAAAGCCTTATTTAAATAAATGAATTCAAAGTACAGCAAGAAACCAAATACTTTAAAGTTAGTTTTAATTAACAAGAAAGAAATATGTAGTCACTACAGTGAATCCTAATCTCAGCTATGGGGATAATTCACAATGAATACTTAATTTAACAAATTCTCTTTATATGTTAATGATTTGTTTATGAACAAAATTGTGATATACTTGGATCCATTGTACTGTATTAGATACACACTTCTCCAAGGAACAATTTATTCTACAGTTTGATCACAAGCAGATCATTCTAAATTCTTGCAAAAAAATCACACTGTATAAGCTAGTTATATAAACTACATTTCCTCCATTTAGATTCTTTTAATAATCTCCAACCATTCTTTTGTGAGGGCCAGAAGCCCTGGTTGATATTGTACTGTCATCTATAATATGCTCCTAAAAATAAGTAAGAAATTGATGCTAAAGAATGTATTTATTGACAGACTAAAACTGTGGGTGTTGAAGCAAGCTCATGTTTACCTGAACTGAGAAAGGCTTCAGGTCATTAAATATTCAGTTCAGCAAACTGCACAGTTATTAACAGGGAAGCTAGCATTTTTAAAAAAAAGAAAGCACTAGGTTTGCATATGAACTTCTTTAGTATCTTGCAGGCCCACAGTGCAATTACAGAGCATCTCTAGATTAATTTTTGCTTAGAAAATTAATCATTCTTTGATTTTAAAATGTGGTCAACCATGATATCTTGTTTTAGGGAGAGCAGTGAAGTATAATTATGGTTCTTCTTTATTGTAATAGGCATAACTTTTTAGCAATACTAACATTTCTTACTTAAAATATCATTATCTATTTTGTAATGCATAGGTAACGACAGTGTTGTATTATGGCTTTCATTAATTATTTAGAGTGTATTTTACCTTTTCAGTTCCTTGGGATTTACAGTACTTGTGTCTTGCAATGGGGAAATATGCAACAAGCAACATAAACCACAGAGTTCGCCATATCAATTTAAAAGGAAGATTTTACATATCACTTTCAGTACAAGAGAAATTCCTGTGCAGTTGTGCAGGCATCCTGTTGTGGAGCTGATGTGGTTCCAATGAGCAGAAGACTCTCTGCAGGGGGTTGTAGTCTATGAACACTATCGAGTTATGTTCCTGAAGACTTTTTTTCTACCAGCATGTAGATTTAAAGATGTCTGGGGCACCTCAGGACTGCCTCAGCAACTACAAGGAACCAACAATTTCTCTCTCATTGGCAGAAAGAATAAATCAGACAAATGGATAGTTCTAACCCAATTACAATTCAAGGCAGTTACACAATCCTTGGTCATCTCATTGCCTAACCCAACAAGCTGTTCTGTATGGATAATCATTTTTATAGCTATTCACACAGAGTTTTGAAAATCTTTTATACTCTGTATATGCAGTTGTACTGCTACTGAACATTGTGGCTGCTGACATGTAACCCCCCCCAACCCCGCCCCCTCAAAAATGGCGCTTTATACTCCACGTGCCCCTGCACCAAGCCCAGCATCTGTATAGATCAGGTGCTTCAGCAGGGCTGTTTTGGCACTTTTATCTAATAGCTGACTGAATCAACCTTATAAAACAATAAGCCTCATTACATACGCAAAAGAGAAATAATCCATATGTAATTTTAACTGTAACTCCAGTTTAGCATAGTGTTTGTGTGGGAATATATTGAGAGGCTGTAGATATGGAACTTCCTTCAGAAGAGAGAAGGGAACAGGGAGAGGTGGGGGAGCTGGTCCATGATTTTTCAGATGGGAAGCATACAGAAGTGTATTTAGGACTGGTATCAAGGACTAGTGGTTAGAGAGGGCTCTGGGTTGTGTTCCTGAGTGTCTCAATTCCTTGCTCTGATTTTGGGCAAGTCAGTAATTTGTCAACAACTGGAGTTAAAAGATGTGTCATCAGTATGTGTATTCACATTAGGAATGCACACATGCCTTCAGCCTATCATTTTGGACTATTTGCTTTAAGCTGACTTATAGGATGCACTGTAGCCCCATCCCTCTTTGTGCTTCTATGCCAAGTTAATAAATGAAAGTGATAGTTAACTGTGTTAGCCTGAAGCCAGGCAGAAGGCAGGGTAAACATGAAACTGAACTTTAACAATGAACTTGAACAGGAAATTGTAGAATGAGAAATCATCCATAAACTGTATTATGTCAAATATGGTCTAAACCAAGACTATGAATTCTTATCCCATTACCTGGATTAGCCTTTATAACACTTAGGTCCCTCAATTGGTTAAATGTTTTGTTTTTTTCCTCTACTACCCACCTTGCCCCTCCCAGCCAGTACCCCACCCTTTTTTCCTCTCTCCCCCTTTCCTGCATTTTGTATTCTAATCACTGCTTTCTATTTAGAATCCCTTTACTCTTAAGTAAATCTTTATTATTCCGGTGGTTGTACACATGCATATTCTTACTATGCGTGATTCCAAAGCACCCCATGTTTAGAACTGCTTTCAAAATAATGAGATGATACCACAGATAAGGCAGAGCTGTGGTCAGAGACACTGCAGAACTAGCACTCCAAGGTGCTCACCTCAGTCAGCAGCACTGTTGGAACCTGGTAATGGAGAACATGATGACAGGAGTGGGTCTAATCTGAGAAAGATACCTGTGGCAAAGTGGGGTTCCCTGCCTAGCCACAGTGCTAGGTTCCCCACTTGCCTTTGGGCATGCTCCCCATCTGTTCATCTCACCTGCCTGCCATGCCTTTTTATTAATTGATTAACAATCTTAATTAGGCAGAAGGCTGCCCATTTACTGCCCTGATGCCAGGGCGTGCTATCTGCGGCTCCTGCTATCTGCTGCCTCTACACCCCAGCCCATGCCTCTCAGATGGCATCCAGATGCCAATAGTGCTCCCAGCCTACCACCGAAGCAAGCCTAGGCCGCACCATCGGGCCTTAGTCATATGCCTATTCATACTGCCCGCCTCTCACTCAGGCCTCACACACTCCACCCTCTCCTACAGGGTCTGTTATACCTCAATGACTCATCCTGCCTTGCTCCCTCTTGGAGTGGGCCCTTGGGTGACAGATGTACTGCGTTTTGGCCCTTTCCTGCAACCCTCACTGGGATAGTGGCCAGCCAATTACCCAGCCAGGTCTAAACTTACTCTGGCCCCTTCCAGGGGCAACTCTATATACATAAACATATAGGGCTCTCAGCCTATATGTTTTCCCCCTCTTCACTGGGGATCCTCATCTCTGCCCCCTTTCTGGGGTTACCCCCCACCAGGGTGTTCTTCTCCAACACCATGCCTGGTGTTCCAGGATCTCATGGGGCTTCTCACTCCCCTTCCCCCCAGAGCATCATGTCATTGTGCTACTCATTTCCACCCTCCCCCCTCACTCAGGGCTCTCATTTCTGCCCCCCTCAGGGCCATGGGGCTTCACTCCCCAGTGGGCTCAGGTGCCCACAGCCATGCCTGGCCCCAACTGCTTCCAGTGTTATGTGATCCACCCAGAGGTGAGGGCTAGGGTTAAGGCACCCCTACCCACCTTTCACCAGGGTGGTAACTGGCCTGGCATTTCCTGGGGGCTCCCCCACCACTGAGAGCCCCACCAGGCCACCCACTCCCAGCAGAGTGCAGTTTTAGGTCATGCCCAAGACCAGGAGCCTCCAGACCATCCTCTACAGCTCCTCCCTTACCCCTTACCCCTTACCCCCCCCCCCCATCATGTTCCAGCAGCCTTACAGCCAGGTAATATTGCTACCTGCTCTGCCAGCAGAGACCTGCCCTACTTATATGGGTGGTGAGAGATCTAAAATGGCTGCCGCAATCAGGCACCTGCCAGCTGTTTGGCCTAGGTCTTAAAGTGGCAGGCACTAACTCTGCCCTGCCACAATACCCATTTTGCTCAGGAGGGACAAAAAAGACTTGTCCTGGTAAACTAGCAGTCAGTTCGTGCTACAGAAGAGATAATTTTGTGACAATTGTGTAGAGACCTGGGTTATGCATATGCAATATGCATCTCACCAGAGATGCTGGAATTAGGGTTCAGATAAAAACCAAAGAGCTCCTCTAATTTGAAGAACCAGATGTCTTATCTCTGGATTTCTTACCAGCTGCTTGAGGGCTACCAGAAGGGCTAAGTGATGGTCCCAGATCCTCCAAACTCAAGCTTCTACAGAAGCTATGCAGGGCAATGAAGTCTTGGTGGATTGGGTCTGACAAATTGGCAGCCACGTTTCATAAAATCATAGAAAAACAGGGTTGGAAAAGACATGATAAGTTATCTAGTCAAATCCCCTGCTCCAGACAAGATCATCCCTGTCTAAGAAATCTCATCTACATGTTAGGCTATCCTGCTCCTAAAAACTTCTCAGGATGGAGATTCCACAACCTCTCTAGATAATCTGTTCTAATGCTAATGAGAAAGTTCTTCTTAATATCCAACCTAAATTTCCTTTGTTGTAATTTAAGAGTTACTTCTTGTCCTGTTCCCTCTGAACATACAGAATAGTCAATCTCCAACTTAATTATAGCCAGTATTCATGTTTTTGAGTACTGTTATTAAATCCTGCCCCCACCTGTCCTTTTGTCTTTCAGAATAAATAATTCCCATTTTTGTCCATTCTTTTCTCATAAGTCAGGTTTTCCAGACCTTAAATAATTATTGTTGCTCTCTGCTGGAGCCTTTCAACATTTCCATATTTTTTTTAAGTTTGGAGACCCAGAACTCCAGGCGAGGCTTCATCAGTGCCAAATAGACTCTAGTATATAAAAAAAGCCAATAGAATCAAGCTGTTATTCACTGTTAGCTCATGTTCCACCTGAAGTCCACAGTAACCCCCAGGTCTTTTTCTGTGGTACTGTGACTAAGTCATTCCCCAGTTTGTATTTGTGCATTTGACTGCTCTCTTCCAGGTGCAGAACTTTGCATTTATTTGTATCAGATTTCATTTGATCACACTAGCATTTGATAAATTACTGATCTCATACTTTCCCTGACACATCCTTGCCATTTCTCTATCTCAACTCTGTAATCTGTAAAGGAGTGCAGAAAAGGGAGAATCCTTCAAAGAAAATATAGCAATAGTCACAAGACATGTTGGAAGCCAGAAGATCTAGGAGTCCTTCACCAGCAACAACTCACTCATCAAGCAAAGTGACATGAGCTGAGAACCACTTGAGAAAGATGCCAAAGACTATGGTATGTTTTGAAGAATAAGGAATAGGAAATCAGATCTATGTTTCAAAAATATCCATTTGAAAACAAACTAAAACGCCTCTTTCCCAAACCCATACTTGGAGGGGGCCAATACAAGGTTGCTTAATGAGGGATATGAAAAGATACTTGTTCAGCAAAGGATGTGGCCAAAAAAACCCTTCAGTTTTTGATGGGCTAATTTATGCAGCAAGTAATAGGAAGACACATCTCAACTGTTACTGGAAAGTTCACACATTTCAACTACAGTAAGTTAAACTGTAAAATTAAGTTTAGTCATTTATAGCTGATGAATGGAGAAGCAGAAATCAGCAGGGATTTAAAAAAAGATTACTTCAAGATTTCAGAAACTTGTGTGAGTTTTATTGTTTGTGATCTCTGCTACTGGTTTCTTTTTCTCACACAAAGCTCTGATATCACTTTATAACAGAAGATTATTAAAATATGTTGGTTTTGTCTTATTAAAATGAACTGTTTGGACCAAAGCCTTTGAACCTAACTCACAGGACACAACAGTATCCTAAGAAATATAAACACTGTTAATCCAATGCAAGCAAGGTCCTCAATAATCAAGGGACTACTCTACCACTTTTGCATATTCAAAACCAGTTGCCCTATTTTTCAGAACAAAAAGTAAGCCTCAAGCCATACAGAATAGTTCTATTAAATGACACATTTCTGAAGTAATCATCAGTGAAACAGAAAACAGTGTTAGCTTTTATGTAAGTAATTACAGTTAAGCTTTCATATTAGCATGCAACTGAGCAGTCCATGCAGGAGAAACTTAGAAAATGTATGGGGCCTCTTCCAATACTTTGAGCTGCTCTTGCCTACCTGCCAAGTCTATGTGTATGCATCTCACATAAGTGAGAAAGGGAAATAGTGCCCATCCTCCCAATGTTACTGAATCAGGTGACTATAGAACCTGTTACAGACAGTTCACCTCTGCATCGGACAGTCCCTTACCCAACATTCTGCCTCCGACCCCCGACTCTATCTTATACGCCTCATGATGACCCAGGCAGTTCTGTCTCTGACCTCTGTCTGCTCATGCCTACCAGTTCTGCCTCTCAATCTCATCCCAGACCCTTAACAGTTATGTGCCCTAGCTTATCACCAGTTCCCATTTGGCCTCTTCAGTTCTGTCCTCATGCCCATTTAACGCTGTTCTCATCAATTCTTGCATCAATCTTGTCTCCCTGCCTCACCTCTGCACCTCCTTAGATTCTTTACGTCCCCCTCCCAGGCCTTGGCAGAGATGCTTTGGAGAGCAGACTCCAAGAGTTTTTCACCTTGTCACTGCCTTCCTGGGATGGCTATAGAGGGGGACAGTAGAAAGAGTTGTTCATCTTCCTTATAGGAGAGGTGGTAGGATGGGCAGGGATGAGCAGGAAGAGCTACTTTAAGCTATTGCTGTCTGTGTTTTTCTGAACCCTTTTTGCAAAAATGGTGAAGACTTGCTGAATGGGAGAAGAAGAGAGCTCTGCTTGTCTCTTGCAGCAGGTTTGACTCATTGCTCTACTCAGGAAGCAGGCACTGGCAGGGATGGCATGCAACCAATCATAATGATGTTCACTCCCCTTCCCCAGGCACAACTAAATTTACTGGAGGGCTGGAACCTCCTGCATCGTTATGACACTAGTTCAAACCTTAGCTAAAATCTTGCTACTTATGGGAAAAAAACAGAATTAGTATGCAACAGTGATACTGTGACATTAAGGAGGTTAACTTCTGCCTGTCTTTTTTATCTGAACAGGACATCCAGCTTTGTCAGCTTTGTGTTCCTCTTTTCTGTGAGCCAGCGCTTCAGAAGCTGAAAATTATAATAGAGTTAAATTATTTTCTACTCATATTTGGAAATTCTTAAAGGGGACTGGAGTACCAAGAAGGAATAGGAGTATGCTTCCCAAATGAAGTAAATCTGATCTGAAAGAATAATATGCTAAATCATGTACATATTCAGTTGAATGAAAGAAAACATTAGTTTCTGAAGGTGAGCACTGCTACTTTTGTACTGTGGATTAGAATTTATATAAGCCACATGAGCAATAATCTTAAAAATGTGCTGGGATTCATCAATTAGGAGGTTTATAGTACAGACTTTAAAACGCACACCTTTTAATCAATTAGACTGCCTTCTTACTATTCTATGGTGCTCATTTCTATGCAACATGCACACCATTTCCCCAGTGATTGAGGAAGCTTTCATTCAAGAGTTTTGGCAGCATAAACCACCATTGCCTGAACTTGATCAAAGAATTACAATATTGTCAGTATGTTAAGCATTGAAAAAAACTCTCAGCTTTCTTTTGAACTTCTGGTTCAAAATCTTCACTCCTAGTGACTTCTTCCACTCATGAGGAAACAAATTATTTGTGCTAAACAGAAACATTTCCAGATATTTTTCTTCACCCTCAGAACTCTAATCTTTACAGAACAAGATTTCATAGATTTCATAGACATTAGGGCTGGAAGGGACCTCGGGAGATCATCGAGTCCAGCCCCCCCGCCCAATGGGCAGGAAGTCAGCTGGGGTCATAGGATTCCAGCAAGATAAGCATCCAATTTACTCTTGAAGGTGTTCAATATAGGTGCTTGAACCACCTCTGATGGCAGGCTGTTCCAGACCTTGGGGGCTCGGACAGTAAAGAAATTCTTCCTTATGTCCAGCCTGAAATGGTCTTGCAGTACTTTATAACCGTTCAACCTCATCATCCCTTGGGGCACTCTGGTGAACAAATGTTCCCCCAGAACCTGGTGATCACCCCTGATAAACTTGTAGGTGGCCATCAGATCACCCCGGAGCCTGCGCTTTTTTGGATAAAGAGCCCCATGGCTCTCAGCCTCACAACATAAAATCTGCTTTCCTGACTTCTAACCATGCACGTGACTCTTCTCTGGACTCTCTCAAGCTTCCCCACATCCTTTTTGAATTGTGGGGCCCAAAACTGGACGCAATACTCCAGCTGCGGCCTCACTAAGGCCAAGTACAAGGGGAGAAGGACATCCTGGGATTTGCTTGAGAAGCATCTATGGATGCAAGCCAGCGTTTTGGTCTCTTTACTAGCTCCAATATCACATTGCAGCCTCATGTTCATCTTGTGGTCAATGATGACCCCCACGTCTCTTTCTTCTGTAGTACTAGCTAGCATAGGACTGCTGAGCCTCTAAGGATGCTGCAGGGTTTTTTTTCCCAAAGTGGTGAACCTTGTATTTTTCAGTGTTAAACACCACCAGGTTCTTGTCACCCATTTGCTGAGCCTGTCCAGGTCAGCCTGGATCACCCGCCTGTCTTCTGGCATGGATGCTTGGATGGTTGGTGTCATCGGCAAACTTGGCCAGTCATCTCCTGACTCCAATGTCCACATCATTAATGAAGATGTTGAACAATATTGGTCCATGTAAAGGCATTTTGAAAGGCCTATTTATTTTACTTTAAAAAAAAATCCCAACATAGATGTAAAACATGTTTAGTTGAACTTTTGCACTGGTACTACAAAGGCAATTCTAGCTAAAAGGGAACACCCAATGGAAGGGAGGGGCCATCACCAGGGAGGACTATACTGCAGTTGCTCGAGGATGTAGGAGGCCAGTCAGGAAGGCCAAGGTGGAGATGGGACTGGGACTAGTGACCTAGATCAAGGACAACAAGAAATCCTTTTATAAATACATAGGGGGCAAAAAGTAGGTACCGGGTAACATGGGCCCCCTGCAAGATACACTAGGAAATTTGGATGTCACTCGTGGTGCTCTGGTGTGGTGCCAGAGGACTGGAAGAGGGCCAATGTGGTACCCATCTTCAAAAAAGGGAGGAAGGAGGACCCAGGGAACTGGGCGGTACATATCGAGGGCTATAGATTGTACAGAAAGGACAGGGTGGGGAAAAAGGGGGGAGGGGTTGCGCTCTATGTTAAGGAGCAATATACATCAACCCTCATCAAGACAGAATCAAAGGATGAGGAAGTAGAAGGACTGTGGGTTAGGCTAAATGGGGGGCAAGGAGAAAAGGATTTGGTGGTAGGGGTCTGCTACAGACCCCCACATCAAGGGGAAGAAATAGATTTGGGGCTCCTGAGGCAACTCTCGGAGACCATAAAAGCTAAAGAGGCGGTGGTCATGGGGGACCTAAACTACCCGGACATCTGTTGGGAGACACAGACAGCAAAGTCCCACCGCTCACGCAGGTTTCTAACCTGTGTACAGGACCTCCACCTGACGCAGGAGGTACATGGTCCCACTAGGGGGAATGCCTTACTGGATCTGGTATTGGCAACGGGGGATGACATAGTAGGGGACCTACAGATCGGTAGCCATCTGGGGGACAGTGATCACCTAAAAATACAATTCAACATAAGGCGTCGAGTGGGTAAGGTAACTAGTAGGGTGAACGTGCTGGACTTTAGGAAAGCTGATTTCAGTGAACTCAGGTGATTAGTGAAGGACGCACTACAGAGTAGTAGTTTTGAAATGATGGGAGCCCAAGAAGGGTGGCTGTGCCTTAAGGAAACTATCCTTCGAGCACAAAGCGAGACGATCCCCTTAAGAGGTAAAAGAGGGAAAGGGGCCAGGAGGCTTCCCTGGCTGACCAGAGAAATCCAGGGCAGACTAAGGGCCAAAAGGGGAGCACATAAAAAGTGGAAACAGGGAGAGATCACCAAAGAGGAATATACCTCTTCTGCTCGTGCTTGTAGGGAGGCAGTTAGACAGGCCAAAGCTACCATGGAGCTGAGAATGGCAACCCAAGTAAAAGACAATAAGAAATTGTTTTTTAGATATATAGGGAGTAAAAGGAAGGCCCAGGGAGGAATAGGACCTCTGCTAAATGGGCAGAAACAATTGGTGATGGACAGAGGGGACAAGGCTGAACTCCTCAACGAGTTCTTCGCCTCAGTGTTCCTAAGCGAGAGGCATGACAAGTCTCTCACTGGGAGTGTAGGGAGGCAGCAGCAAGGCACCAGACTTCCATGCGTGGACCCTGAGGTGGTGCAGGGTCACTTGGAAGAACTGGATGCCTTTAAGTCGGCAGGCCCGGATAAGCTCCATCCGAGGGTACTGAAGGCACTGGCCGACATCATTGCAGAGCCACTGGCGGGAATATTTGAACGCTCGTGGCGCACGGGTCAAGTCCCGGAGGACTGGAAAAGGGCCAATGTGGTTCCCATTTTCAAGAAGGGGAGGAAGGAGGACCCGGGCAACTATAGGCCAGTTAGTCTCACCTCCATCCTTGGCAAAGTTTTTGAAAAAATTATCAAGGCTCACATTTGTGAGAGCCCGGCAGGGCAAGTTATGCTGAGGGGAAACCAGCATGGGTTCATGGCAGGCAGATCGTGCCTGACCAATCTAGTCTCTTTTTATGACCAGGTTACAAAACGCCTCGACGCAGGAGGAGGGGTGGATGTCGTATACTTGGACTTCAGGAAGGCCTTTGATACGGTATCCCACCCCATACTGGTGAACAAGTTAAGGGGCTGTGACTTGGATGACTGCACAGTCCGGTGGGTGGAGAATTGGCTGGAGGGTCGCACCCAGAGAGTCGTGGTGGATGGGTCGGTTTTGACCTGGAAGGGTGTGGGCAGTGGGGTCCCGCAGGGCTCGGTCCTTGGACCGATACTCTTTAATGTCTTCATCAGCGACTTGGATGAGGGAGTGAAATGTACTCTGTCCAAGTTTGCAAATGACACTAAGCTATGGGGCGAAGTGGACATGCCGGAGGGCAGGGA
Organism: Crocodylus siamensis; assembly: GCF_052110815.1. Lineage (NCBI taxonomy): Eukaryota > Metazoa > Chordata > Crocodylia > Crocodylidae > Crocodylus > Crocodylus siamensis. Next base: position 216,990,946 of record NC_143398.1, on the reverse strand, counting down.
ACAGCTGCAAGCAGACCTGGACAGGTTAGACAAGTGGGCAGAAAACAACAGAATGCAGTTCAACAAGGAGAAATGCAAAGTGCTGCATCTAGGGAGGAAAAATGTCCAGCACACCTACAGCCTAGGAAATGACCTGCTGGGTGGCACGGAAGTGGAAAGGGATCTTGGAGTCCTAGTGGACTCCAAGATGAACATGAGTCGGCAGTGTGACGAAACCATCAGAAAAGCCAATGGCACTTTATCGTGCATCAGCAGATGCATGACAAATAGGTCCAAGGAGGTGATACTTCCCCTCTATCGGGCGCTGGTCAGACCGCAGCTGGAGTACTGCATGCAATTCTGGGTGCCACACTTCACGAAGGATGCGGATAATCTGGAGAGGGTCCAGAGAAGGGCCACTCGTATGGTTAAGGGCCTGCAGGCCAAGCCCTACGAGGAGAGACTAGAGAAACTGGACCTTTTCAGCCTCCGCAAGAGAAGGTTGAGAGGCGACCTGGTGGCTGCCTATAAGTTCATCAGGGGGGCACAGAAGGGAATTGGTGAGTATTTATTCACCAAGGCCCCCCCGGGGGTTACAAGAAATAATGGCCACAAGCTAGAAGAGAGCAGATTTAGATTGGATATTAGGAGGAACTTCTTCACAGTTCGAGTGGCCAGGGTCTGGAACAGGCTCCCAAGGGAGGTGGTGCTCTCCCCTACCCTGGGGGTCTTCAAGCGAAGGCTAGATGTGTATCTAGCTGGGGTAATGTAGGCCCAGCACTCTTTCCTGCTTATGCAGGGAGTCGGACTCAATGATCTATTGAAGTCCCTTCCGACCCTAGCATCTATGAATCTATGAATCTATAGGCCAGTTAAGCTGGGTAAGCTTTTTGTGAGAATTATTCTGGCACATGTCCACGAGGGGCCAGCAGTGCAGATTATGCTTAAGGGCAACCAACGCGGGTTCATTAGAGGCAGGTCCTGTCAGACCACCCTGGTGGCCTTCTACGACCAGTTCACCAAATCCTTAGATGCAGAGGTAGCAGTGGACATAGTCTTTCTGGACTTTCAGAGGGCCTTCGACACTGTCTCTCAGACCTTTCTCATTAAAAAAATTGGGGACTGTGGTGTCAACACCTACACAGTCAAATGAGTTGTCAGCTGGCTGGAGGGCCACACCCAGAGAGTGGTAGTAGATGGGTCATTTTTGACCTGGAGGGATGTGGGCAGTGGGGTTCCTCAGGTCTTGGTCCTCGGGCCCGCACAGTTTAATATCTTCAGCAGTGAATTGGACGAGGGGGTAAAAAGCATCCTGTTCAAATTTGCTGATGACACTAAGATGTGGGGGAATGTAGGCATGCTAGAAGGGAGGAATAGGCTACAATCAGACCTAGACAGGTTACAGGGGTGGGTGGATGAGAATAGGATGGGATTCAATACTGACAAGTGCAAAGTGATGCACCTGGGGAGGACAAATCAGCACCATACCTACAGGCTGGGGAACTCCCTTCTCATCAGTACAGAGGCAGAAAAGGATCTTGGAGTCATCATTGATGCCAAGATGAATATGGTCTGGTAGTGTGGACATGCAGTCAGGAAGGCCAACCGCACCTTGTCATGCATCCACAGATGCATCTCAAGCAGGTCCAAGGAGGTGATCCTCCCCCTCTATGCGGCACTGGTCAGGCCTCAGCTGGAGTACTGCGTCGAGTTCTGGGCGCCGCACTTCAAGAGGGATGTGGACAACATGGAGAGGGTCCAGGGGAGGGCCACTCGCATGATCGGGGGCAGCAGGGCAGATTCTACGAGGACAGGCTACGGGACCTGAACCTGTTCAGCCTCCACAAGAGAAGGCTGAGGGGGATCTAGTGGGCTGTTACAAACTAGTCAGAGGGGACCAGCAGGCATTGGGGGAGTCCCTGTTCCCATGAGCACTACCAGGAGTGACTAGAAATAACGGTCACAAGCTGGCAGAGGGTAAATTCAGATTAGACATCAGTAGGCACTACTTCACAGTCAGGGCAGCTAGGATCTGGAACCAACTTCCAAGCAAAGTGGTGCTGGCTCCTACCCTGGGGGTCTTTCAGATAAGGCTAGACAATCACCTTGCTGGGGTCGTTTGACCCCAGTACTCTTTCCTGCCATGGCAGGGGGTCGGATTTGATGATTTGCTGAGGTCCCTTCTGACCCTACTAACTATGAAACTATGAAACTATTAAATTAGTTACCTGCTACATAACCCAGTTTTCAAGGACTCTGTTATGTACTATTAGCTTTGTTAGCCCACCAGAAGAGCTTATTCATTAAATTTAAAAAGAAAAATGTAGTTTTCTCTTGATTGATTTGTTCATTTGAATTATAATATGAGGGTTGCTTTAGACAAATTAACCTGACGATTTTTCTACCCAATCCTAGATTAGGGATTAAAAAGAAAGAGAGTTTTTCTTTAATACTTGACAGTTCTTGTGTATTGGCTTTTGATTTTTTTTTTAAACTGGAATCAATAGATATTAATGTACCTTTTAGAAGCAGTTAGCATGAGGTCAAAATCAATTCTGTAAGTGTTATCAAGTGTTTATTATGCTCTTAGTACTCCTCCTGCTTTTCATTTTCAGAGCACTTTGCAGATATTCACTAATTAAACTTACTCTGGTTTACAGCACTGCTGGGAAATTAGTAAAGTAACTAATAGAAGTTATAAGATACTTACATCAAGCATGGTTTAACACAAATGGGTTCAGAAATTGATGATTTATCCCTGTTTTGATTTCAAGTTAGCATATATTATTAGTTAAATACTGCAGCTTTAATTTGTAAGCTTTTGCAAGCTAATCCTGGCATCAGAAATTCAAGAAGTCTTTCCATTTTGTTGCAAACAGCTCAAACCACATATCTTTATATGATCTGATGCTATGACCTACAATGGAATCCAAATTCTTCTATTCAGCTGTGTTAGCTCTGTAGTGCTAATAGTAATGAGCCATGATAGGCATCATTTTTTGCTAACCACTGGCAGATCATGGATGCAGCAGTATGTTCTCACCATGTCAGATTACAGCCGTTGGGTATTTGTAAGCAGATATAACTAATAATATAAGTAGTGTCAAACTCTGCATAGTTACACTGCAGCAACAGCAATTATATCAATTGCGGCTACATCAGAACAGAATTGGACTCAGAGCATAAACTAACGGAATGAAATAGTGTTATTTTTTAAGGCATTTTGTGACAATAACCAAATGCATGATCCAGACCCAATATGGGTCAGCAGGGAGATTCCCTTTGACTTCTAAGTCCTTTGGATCAAACTATAAGTCTTTTAAAACACAGGGATAATGCAACATGCATATATTTGCTCACCCCATAGACAAGGGGTCTAATCTTTTTTTAAAAAAGTCCTATACTCTCCGAGGAAAAATATGTTTTACATGTTGTAGTATATTTCCTCTGCATAATTTTACCTGTCCAGTCTTCTGGATTTACCTTTAGGAGATGTCTAATAATGTCAAATAAAACCTCAAATCTACCTTGGTCTCCTTTTGGAATAATGTCTATTATCTATTATTGATTTCAGTTTTGAGGTAGCAGGTCTAGCTTCTAATTGAATAACCACATTAATCCTGCTGGGCTGTGATTGTTTGTTGATTATATCATTTCAGTTTTTCTACCTCTACTACCTAGAAGTTTAGAGACATGAAAAAATATTAAACAATGAAATCAAATGTTTTTACTACTTAGGCTTATCCAAACTGTCTTTTATAGAAACCCAAATGCTCAGGCAGAAGTGTGGTATGGCAGCAACTAAGCAGCACTGCTGCTCCCTGCCCTGCCTCCAGGGTAAGGATCATACTTCCTACCAGCATCCACCTAGAACCCATTGCAAGAACCTTTTTTTTTTGCTTGCCCTCTCTGCTACACCTAAATATCATCAGCAAAGAAGCTTTCTTGAGAAATTAAAGCATGTATCCACTTTTACTAGGGACATTTAAACTTGTGACACCTGCGAAAGGTTTACTGTTTTTAATATACTGCTCCTGATTCAAATAAAGCAAGTGTAATTTTCCATTTTAATATAAACTATGGTGAGTGACATTATGCATTTATCTGCGATTTTCTAACAGTATTAATGACCATGTTTTTCAGAATTAAATATTTTGGACTTTTAAAAGCAAATTGCGAATAAGAAAGTTGCTTGAATTACAAGTAAAGAATCATACCCTGCAAAAGCATCGCACCTACCAAGAAAGGTGTTTGAATGACCTGCTGTGCTATATTTAATGTTACAAGGGGGACAGAAATCTCCATTACAGCAGTTTAACTGCATCACTGGCAATACAGCACAGGCAGCTTCAAGTAAGCAGAAGTTTTGGCTTTCCTTTTTGTGCAGGGGGACAGAGCTGGACAGCTGCAGGAAAAAATGCCTCCTGGAACACTTGGCAAGAGCTTGCTATCTTGCGCTACTTACGCATTATTTTAAAGAAGCACTGTAGCCTACACCATCATGTGTTACAAGATACTAGCAGGTATTTATGGATGTCAGCAGCCTGGATCTGTCTTCAGTCCAAATGCAGAACATCATTGAACATCATATGGAACCTAATGCTTGAGAGGACACAATTTCTATATTGGGACAGACTCCTGCTCCAGCATATCCATCAAGTAATGGGGAAGAAAACTTCCAGGTTCCTTTTATGTCTTCTCCCTGAATGGATAGCTTGTATTTTATATTTAATAGCCAGATATATTGTATCAAAGAACACATTTCATAAATAATGGGTAAATATTAGAATATAAATCAGATCTGTGCAGTAACAAAAATAGTTTTCCATCCAGGTGCCTTATTATTTACTTCTCATTTCATATCTATCATATGTGCTCTGCAGAGAGTTTAGAATCTCTTTTGGCATTTCAGAATGCCTTGTTTAATTTAAATGAGTTTAATTCTTTTCTACAAGAAGATATTATGAAGAGAAACGATAGGTAGAAAGACTTGCACTGAAGCAGTGAATAGCAGTTTCTGATAATCTAGTAACATACTTAACCTTCGTTCTTCCATCGTGACTTTCTTAATTTATTGAGCCACAGGTGTGATGCCAAACAAAAGAGAACACTACTTTATTATCTCAGGGCAGAATCCTTCCCATCTCCCAACATACAACATTGCTATAATTGCAGAATAGTGCTTTACAGCACATTAATATTAAATGTGCTGAAGACCTGATTTTTCAAAACTGAAAAGCATCCACAGACAATTTTATGCTAAATTTATGTACACAGTTATTATGCAAACTACTAGTCATTTATATTAGATCCATCACCCACACATGAATGCATGTCTGAATGTGTAAATGTACGCAAATGTCCAGGAGGGCACATTATTGCCCAAGCATCTGATTTGTTGTGTTATTTGACAACTTGCTTTATTTTGACACTGTTGCACACACAATGTTCACAAACTTTAAAAAGTGTCTCACACAAATGTTTTAATGGATATATAAGCCACAAAAAAACCATCTCTTATTACCACACTGTTTCAGTCTGAAAATATCAGGGCTCACTCTAGGGGTTCTGTTGCCATAGGTGAACCAGCAAATATCTGCCTTAAGCAGCCTATAATCACACATGTCAACAGTTTACTAGATATATTAGTGTTCTAGGCAGCAGTCTATTCTGTCTTGAATTTACATCCATTTCTGATAGAGATCACATCTTTCTACAATGACCATGTATGTTTAAGCTTGTGGGCTGTTTTCTTTATTCATATTTTTATTCAGATATTGTATATACCCTATTCTCAGACCTCATAACTGTGGTTCTGTACATCAGGCTAAAAAACGCCAGGTCTTACTCTACATCTTCAAACAGGTTAAACACCATACCATGTTTTCCCACAATAGTATAAAAGAATAAGGAATTTTAAAATAGACAGTGACACTTCATTGGTAGGGAAAGCCAGAGAGAACGACATAGTGCTGAGGGCCAAACTGTTCACTTGCTTACTGACAATGAACCAAGGCAGCACAGACAGAACTGCTACTTTCTAAACAGCAAGGGCTGTGTTGCGGGTGCATCAAAGACAATGGACATTACCACTACGAATGCAGAGAGAAAGCAGCCTCAAAGCAAGCCTCGGCTTCCCCTAGCTCTTCTTAATAAACTTACCCACATTAGGAACTCCCAGAAGAGTTGTTGAGGAAACTGCCTTGGGCCAGGGAAACCGTTGCCATTGTAATCGGCTTTGGATCCTAAAAGCAGAAACAGATTAAGATGCAAAATTAACAATTTACTCAAATAAAACCAGTTGAAAAAAGCATCACATTTTGATGTCTAATGTTAGGCCCTCAATTTGTGCTAAGGCTGACTAGAACAACATTTCCACTGATGTTGGTGAGAAGCCAAAATTCACAAGAGTAGCAACAACAAAAAGAAGAATTTAACAAGGACCACCTACATTACATTTTTCTTTGTGTCATTTTACTTGCACATCTTGCAAACAATTAATATGAGCTTTAAAACATGTAGGTTGTTTCCTGTGACCAGAAATACAGAAAGAAAAACAGTCTGGCTAACCAGGAACAGATTTGCTAACATCTGTTCTTAGGGTCTGTCAGTGTAATGGAAACTTAAGAACTCAGTAGTCCCCCCTGTCTTGTCTGTAGCACTGGAATCACTTAACAGTATATGACACTTCCAGCAATGTATAATTAAAGGGCTTTTTTTAGCAAAATTACACACTGTGAAACAGATAAAAGTTTTAAAAAACAAAGCAGGAAGAGCATGCTCAGCTGTGCATGCTCGTTTTTGGCCGAGAGAGAAAATTTTGGAAGATTGCCAGATTTTGTTGCAGTTCCCTGGGTCAGATATAGAAAACTAAATCTGTGTGTTTATATGCATTATTTATGTAACAAATGCTGCATAATTCTTTCATACCTGTCAAGTCTCTATGGAGCAAATGAGAGTGCTAAATTACATTTAACTTGGTCATAGCTCCCCTCCCTCCCCCCTCCCCCCGTTATTTACAGTACTACTCCCTGTAGTAAAGTTATCAAACATAAGGCCTACAGGCCATATTCGGCCCATGGACTTTTCCACCCAGCCCACTGTTAGGCCAGTGGGCTATCCGAAGTTCGGGGGCATGGCCTAACACAGAATTCACAGTTCCTGGCCCCCAGTGAACATCACCATCAACAACAGGCCCGACAACCACACTGCTGCCCGCCTCCAGACTTGTGCTACTGCCCAAACAAAGCAATGAGCTGCTGCCTGAACGCGGCCCTACGGCAGTTGCTGATGGCCCCGTGGATCTGACCTGGGAGGAGCCCTCATAATCCAGATCCAGCCTGGGGCTAGGGCGATTCTAACACTTCTGCTAATGTATTTAGGATAGTAGCTATATTACATTTAGGATAATAACTAGAGTACTTGGCAAATATTGTAATTTATGTTAATTAGTATGTAGCTAATTGTAGCATGAAGTAGGGGTGTTTTAATATCCTAAAAGAATGGAGTTAGAAATGGGTAACATGCTGTCCCTATTCAAAGCCTAGGGAACTTTTTCAAGGTTTTCGCCTTTTTGGTACTTTTCAGAGATTTATATTTACTGAAGCAGTTAACCTTGGAATTGCTAACGTTCTTATTTTGAACTAATTACAACAATGTAGGCAAACAATAATTAAATGTCAGGTTCATCTATGGAAAACATCATGACAAAAATAGCTGAGAACTAGTCTCACGTTACTAAATCATCACTTTTTAGTGGTGGATTTCTTTCTTTTCAGTATTTTCAAACAGGAAAGCAACCTATTTTCATAATCACAGTTGCTTTGATGTTGCAGTTATAAATCCCTGATTAGCATTTTCTCTACAGAAAAGAATGTGATTTTTTTCCACAACTGTCAGCAGCTGTTGGAAAAGAGAAGGTGAGCATGACCCTTGAACCTCCTGGAAAGAGTCAGATTTTTATTCAGTCATATAACTCATAGATAAAGACACAACAATTTTGTACACAGCTTGCATCTTATTTTATCATTTATATGCACGAAATCTGTTTCAGAAGCCAAAATCATTTATAGCCTCACACAGAGCTTCATTGATCTCCATTACCTTTCTATTATCTTTCACAGTATTTTTGTAGTGTGTTTCACCAGATGCTTTAAGAAGATGGAAACAGTTACTCAAAATATATGAAAGTATCTGACTTAAAAGTACTGAGTTTTAAAATGACTTTTCTTCTTAAAAAAGAAATGCATTCCTACTTAAGGTCCTAATCTGTTCCAAGCGAAGTCAATGAAATAAATCACATTGACTTTAGTGGGAATAGGAGGTGGCCTAGGAAAAATGGTTTAAGACTGAATGTCGCTTATACTTTACATAAACATTACAGGATAATTTAACAGAAAGAACGTTTAGGTCAAAATCTAACAAATACTGTCACTATTGAGTATGTTCAGAATTTAGAAGAACCAGCATGAACTGCCCCTGGGTGTAAAACCTTCACAGTAAATTCTGTATCCAGATTATTCTAGCTTGAATTTTTATTAACTTATTAACTCAGCATTTGAAAAGCACAGAGCAATGCTTTTTGAACATATTCTTTCTTTTCCTTCTACAGGCAGATTTGTTTTTAGAAAGGTTATTGATAAACATCTACTAATATTTTCTCTCTCCTCAGGGAAAATATTGTGCCAAACCTGCTGCCCCAGAACCTGGCACAAGAAGCAAGGGGAAGTGCCCACTTTTATATAGAAAATCATTGGCTGTGTCCAGAGGAGCAAGCACGTATGTCTGGCAGCATCTCAAAGCAGTTTGAGATGCCACAGGAGCCACGCTAGGAATGAAAAAAATGTTCTGTACATTGCACATTTGCAGTGTGGACTCCAAGTTTAATACCGGAAAATCCCAATATAAAAAAAAAAAGACCCACGCTGAAAAAAGTGGTGCAGTGTGCATTCCTGGAGCATGCCCTGAAGCAACTGGAGCCTGGGTTCTCCAGAGAGATGTTCTAGCATCTGGCCAGAGCGTCTCTGACAACTGCATACCCCTGCTGCTCTAGCACACTGTGTGCTGGACGAAATAAAGCGGGACAAGGCCTGCAGAGGTGGCTCAGACCCAGGCTCTGTCCCCAGTAAGCAGGGACATGGAGATGGGGGTGACTGTGTATGGATGAGGGGACTGTTTGTGGGTGGGGGGACTGTATGGAAGGGGTGGGTCCTTCACTGCCCCCAGTGGCAGCAGCCAGTAATGGGCCACTGGGGCACTTGTGGCCTACCACTGACAGAGATCCCTGGCAGTGTGTACCACCACCTGAAACCCAGGGGCTCTATGTGGTGCACACAGCTGGCCTAGCCCACTGATGTGAGCCTTCAAACAAGACTAGGCCAGCTCTTGCCACCACCCAGGGCTCCTAGTACTGTAGGCAGGAGTTGCACACTATCGGGCCAAGCTGGTTCCTGCCTCTATGGAGCCACCCCAGCCTGATGGCATGCAGGGTACATGGAGGTAGGAACCGGCCCAGTCTGATGGTGTGCAGCTCCTGTATGCAGTGCTGGGAGCCCTGGGTGGTGGCAAGAGGAGGCCCAGTCCTGTCTGAAGGCATGTGGCAGCAGGCTGGGCCAGCTTCATGTGCCACATAAAGCCCCCAGGTCTCAGGCAGTACCATGCACTGTTGGATGTCTCTGCTAGCAGCAGGCCATGAGTTCCCAAAAGGTCCACTGCTGGCTGCTGCCACCAAGGGTGGTGGAGGCTGTGAGGCATGGGGGCAGGCAGGGGTCCACCCCTCCCACACAGTCCCCTTACACCCACAAACCCCCCACAATTCACCCACAAACCCCACACCCACAATCCATCCCCAAACCCCTACAAGCCCCACACTGCCCCAAAAACTTCACTCCCTCAAACCCCACATTCCACCCCCCCAAATTTCACACCCTGTGTGCCCAGCCACCAGACAGGACAGGATCTACTGGCAGCAGCCATGGCTACAGGGGCAACTGTCACACTGCAGCCCTGCCCCATGCCAACCCTGGTGCTGGCCCATGCAGTCCCAGCCTGGCGGGGGGCAGTTCCTGGCCCCAGGAACCACTCAAGGGGTGTGATGGGCTGAGGAGAGGGGTGGAGATGGCAGCAAGGGTGTGTGTGAGAGAGACAGATGGGGGTGGGGGATGGGGAAGTGCTCTGGGTAGGAGAGGTCACCAGACCTGGGCTTAGAGCCTCCTTGCCCCCCTTGAGCAGCCTGTGCAGGGGAGACCAGCCTGGAAGGGAGGGACTTGCCCAGCTCAGTCCCTGAGCCCCAGTAGAGGGCTTTCCAGGAACAGTGGGGGATCACTGGGGCCTGGGCACAGGTGCAGGGAGCAGAAAAGCAAGGGTGGCATTGCTTAGAGCCACAAAGCAGTGATTGGGACAGCTGTAGGTGGACTCATGTCCTGGCACTGGGATGGAGTTGCTGTCGGGATGAAGCTAGTGAGGGCCAGGCAGGGCCTGCAGATCAGGAGTGAGGGGCACTGGTAGAGCTGTGGGTTGAGAGCGAGGGGCACAGGCAGAGGCAGAGCACTGGCATTGCAGTGCTGCTGAACACCCCACATCCTGATGAGCAAAGGGGCAGGGGCAGTTCTAATTTTTCTATGACTAAAAAATCCAAAAGCAAGTGCCGAAGTGTAGAGATGTTTAGAATTCATTGTATTATGATAATAAAGGCACTGGTAGGCTTCCAAATTGCTTTAAAATTGTAAATATGTTGATAAAACATTGCCCAACTTATCTCTCTCTCTATAGTGCTATTTCAGTTTAATTATGGAACAACAAAGGTTTGGGGTATTTTAATGAGATAACTTTTTTTTTAAATCAGAAAATTTGCAATTTTTAAACATGAAACACCAGGATCCCTGCTGGCAAGGCAAGAGGTGGGACCTGGGCTGAAAAATCTGCCCCAGGCTAGCACTGGGGATCCAGCTGGAGGGCAAATGAGGTGGCTGACCTCCTGACCATTTGGGGTCATGAGGACGTGCTTTGACAGGTCAAAGCAGGCCATCACAATGAACACATCTTCCAGGAGATAGCTGTCCAGATGATAAAGCAGGGACATCAAAAGACATGACAGCAGTGCTGCATGAAGGCCAACTGTGCAGCCACAGCCCACTGGAAGCTGGCCCAGAGGTGCAGGAGGCTCTGCTGCACTATTCATACCACAACCCAGGTGGCTGTGCAGTCCCTGTTTGGGTCTGACAATCATGCAGCCATGGAGATGCAGGCCCAAGGTGGTGGATGCTGTTGCAGGTGGCAGCAGGACACAGCCAGGCAGCAATCCCCACTGTCATAGATTTCATACATTTCATAGACATTAGTGCTGGAAGGGACCTCGGGAGATCTTCGAGTCCAGCCCCCCACACAAAGGGAGGGAAGTCATCTGGGGTCATAGGATCCCAGCAAGATAAGCATCCAATTTACTCTTTAAGGTGTTCAATGTAGCTGCTTGAACCAGCTCCAATGGCAGGCTGTTCCAGACCTTGGGGGCTCGGACAGTAAAGACATTCTTCCTTATGTCCAGCCTGAAACGGTCTTGCAGGAGTTTGTGACCGTTCGACCTCATCATCCCTTGCGGGGCTCTGGTGAACAGGCCCTCACCCAGATACTGGTAGTCACCCCTGATAAACTTATAGGTGGCCATCAGATCACCCCGAACCTGTGCTTTTCCAGGCTAAAGAGTCCCGTGGCTCTCAGCCAGTCATTGTAAGGTTTGTTTTCCTGACCTCTGGTCATGCACCTGGTTCTTCTCTGGACTCTCTCAATCTTCTCCACATCCTTTTTGAATTGTGGAGCCCAAAATTGGACGCAGTACTCAAGCTGCAGCCTCATCAAGGCCGAGTACAAGGGGAGAAAGACGTCCTGGAATTTGCTTGAGAAGCATCTATGGATGCAAGCCAGCGTTTTGCTCACTTTACTAGCCACAGCATCGCATTGCAGGCTCATGTTCATCCTGTGGTCAATCGTGACCCCCAAGTCTCTTTTTTCCATAGTACTAGCCAGTGTAGCACTGCCGATCCTATAAGGATGCTGCAAATTTTTCCTCCCAAGGTGGAGAACCTTGCATTTTTCGGTGTTAAACACCATCAGGTCCTCATCCGTCCATTTGCTGAGCCTGTCCAGGTCAGCCTGGATCACCCGCCTGTCTTCTGGTGTGGATGCTTTGTCCCAAAATTTGGTGTCATCGGTGAACTTGGCCAGTCCACTTCTGACTCCAATGTCCACATCATTAATGAATATGTTGAACAATATGGGTCCAAGAACAGAGCCTTGGGGGACCCCACTGGTCACAGGACACCAAGATGATTGAATTCCATCAATTACTACCCTCTGGGTCCCACCATGGAGCCAATTTTCCAGCCAGTGGATCATGGTGGACCCAAGGCCACAGTTGGCCAGTTTTGCCAAGAGGTGATCATGGGATACCAGATCAAAAGCTTTTTTGAAGTCAAGATATATGACATTAATCTCTTCTCCCTTGTGCAGGTCATAGGTCACCTGGTTGTAGAAGGAAATGAGGTCAAGCAAGACCTACCCGCAACAACCCCTGGCTGTCCCTCAGGATGTTGGTGTGGGCCAGTCCATTAAGGATGTCCTCTTAATAAACTTTTCTAAGATCATCCCTGGGATAGAAGTCAGGCTGATGGGCCTAGAGTTAGCTGGATCCACTTTCTTCCCTTCCTTGAAGACAGGCACCACATTGGTCTTCTTCCAGTCTTCGGGCACTATACCAGAGCACCAGGAGTTTTCCAAGATCCATGCCAGAGGCTGGGCTATGATGCTTACCAGCTTCTTGAGTATCCTGGGTTATAGATTGTCAGGGATGGCTGACTTTAAGGTATCCAGCTTCTCAAGGTGTTCCTTTATGAGGTCAGCTTTAAAGGAGGGCAGGGGTTCTCCCTCACCTGGACTGTCCTGTCCCATAGTGGGCATGGGTGTCCCATGAGACTGATGAAAGACTGATGCAAAGTATTTGCATTCAATAGGTTGGCTTTTTCCTGGACATCAGTTGTCAGTTGCCCCATCTGGGTCCAATGTTGCCCTTGCTTTTCCCCCAGCTTCCCACATATCTGAAAAAGGACTTTTTATTGTCCTTGATGCTCGAAGCTAGTTGGAGTTCAGTTGCAGCCTTGGCTTTCCTGGTTTTTTCCCTGCAGGACCAAACCAGTGCAGAATAATCCTCCTTGGAGGTGAATCCCATTCTCCATCCTTTGTAGGCCTTTCTTTTTAGCCTCAGGAGGTCTGCTAGAACCCTGGAGAGCCAGAGAGGCTGCTATGCCCTCTTGCTGCCTTTCCTCCGAGATGGAATAGACTTAGCTTGTGCATTGAGGATCGCTTCCTTGACGAGCAACCACTTTTCTTTAACTCCCCTCTGCCTGGGTCATGGTTCCTTAGGGTCTCACTGACAAGCCTTCTGAGCTTGTCAAAGTCAGTTTTCCTGAAGTCAAGGACTTCCATTTTGCTGACTGACTTTCCAGCTTTCCAGTGGATGGTGAAGGTGATCAGCTTGTGGTTGCTGTCACGCAGCTTCCCATCGATCTCTAGGTCACTGCTTTACCTTTTGCTGACCCATAGACTTCTTGAGTCAGGTAGAGGTCATCCACACACAAGAGGAAGCTTTGTGACTGCTCAGTTTTTGCTGAGTGATCCTCCAACGAGATGTCCAGGTAATTGAAGTCACCCATGACAACCAGGGTCCTGGAGCATTTAGTCTCAGCTAGTTCCTAGGCGAACTCCTGGTCAAGCTCAGGACTTTGGGTGGGAGGTCTGTAGTAGACTCCCACCATTGTGTCCCCTGTGCCATGTTACCCATGGATTTTAAGCCAGAGGGTCTCCAGTCATCCACCCTGGTCACCAGCATCAGATTGTAGGGACGTGTAGCTTTCCTTAACATAGAGAGCTACACCCCCGCCCCTTTTATCTACACGATCCCACCTGTACAGGGTATAGCCATCTATACCTGTGGTCCAGTCATGGATGGAGTCCCACCAGGTCTCTGTTATCCCTATGACGTTATAATCATTTGCATTAAGCAGGAGGACGAGCTCCTCCTGCTTATTCCCCAAGCTCCTGGCATTTGTGTACAGGCAGGCAAGTGTCCCATTGGGGGCTCTTGCCTTGCCCACAGATTGTACCAGGGATGGGTCAGGAGTGGGCTCCCTTAAGTGCCTTGGCCTGCTGGGTTTGCAAGGGTTGCTCAGCAGGCCAGCAGTGGCGGTAGTCCCTCTATCCCCCAGCGGAGCCTAGTGGAGCAGTTCAGCCAGTCTAGCTGAGAAGAGCCTCCTCCCCAGGGGAGAGAGGTGGAGGCCATCTCATGTCAGACTCATGCAGTGGGTAACGGGTACAGGGAACACTCTAGGTTAGGGCTCTTTCAGCAGTTCAGCTGTCAGAAGAGGCTAGTGTCCTCAGATACCAACTGGCTGGACTTCAGAAGCTCCTGAGGGCAAGTGACCCTTAGCTGCTCACCAGGGCAGTATACTGCAGGGGCCAGTGCAGGTGGGGGGGGGGAGTGCTGTTCAGGGTCATTGGACAGGGCAGGCGAGCGGGCAGACAGCATCTCCATGAAGACTGGGACCCCCACAGGCAGGATGCCCTCAGCCAGGTGGATGGGATGAAGCCGTGGACAAGCACAGAACAGTGTCCAGGAGCAGGAGAGGTGGGTAGGACCAGGGCCTAGGGGCAGAGCTGCAATTCACTCCCTACATGGCCCCACACTGTCAGCATCCTGCAATCCTGGCCCTGGCCCCAATCCTGACTGCACATCCTGCTTCCAGATACTACTCTCTGCCCACGCACTGCCCCATTCCATCTGTTCGGTCAAGTGCACCCTGCCTGCAGGGATCCTGGGCTAGTCGCCATGGAGACCCTGCCCACCCTCCAGCTCTATCCAGCGCCCCCAGTGGTAGGTGCGAGGTGGACAGGCTGGGGTGCCTGGACAGCTAAAAGGAGCTGATGCTAGTAGGGCTGCTGAGAAACTGAGACTGGCCATCACTGTCCCAATGCTGCTGTGTGCCTTGGGGCAGTGGGACAGGTTGCATGTGCCACAGCCTGGGCTGCCCCCTGTGCCGGGGATAGGTGGAGCTAAGGACCTGCCATGGGCCAGATAAAATCCTTTGGTGGGCTGGACCTGGCCCCTGGGCTGTATTTTGCCTGGGCCCGGGTGGGTTAGAGTCACAAACCAATAGGGCTGTGTGAAACACTTGTGTTTTGGTTTGGTTTCAGATCCAGCATTTCAATGGGACAGTGATTCATTTTGGTGTTTCGAATCACTGTTTCATTTCGGCCAAACCTGTTTCGAGTTTCAGTGCTGTTTTGGTGTTTGAGCCATAGGCTATAATGGGTAATGACTAAAATGACTATAACTTTGTCATTTCTAGCCTGATTCTGATGCAAATTGCAGAGATGGTAGCCCCTTCTGAGGGCATGAAGCTTGGCAAGGTTAAAGGGGATAGGTACAGGGGTTTCTGAGAAACTGCACCTCAAGGTGCTGAGACCAAAACTCGTGTCGTGTGTATTAAGGCAGAACAGGGTGAAAACAGCAGGCCTGGTAGCCCCTACTGAGGCCATGAAGCCTGCCAAGTTTCAAGGAGATAGGTTCTAGGTTTCAAGGAGACAGCTACAGATGTCAGTCTGTTCCTCCCTTTTCCCCCTCCCTCTTCTTACTTTCTCTTTCCCTGCAAGCTCAGCTTTAAAACACCTTCGAAACATCTTAGAAAATTTTTGACTTTTGTTTCATTTTGAACATTTCAACACGTCTCCCATTTCATTTTCGATTCGGAGTTTTGAATGTCAAAATGCTTGAAAAACTGCCGAAATGAAATGTCAGTCAAAATTTTGCACAGCCCTACAAGCCAATGGGCCAAAGGGAGGGAATAAGTAAAAGGTAAAGAAACATCAGCACTGGTAACATACATCTAGCACCTTAATTTACACACACACAGCTCAAGAGGTGCTCCCAAAAAAGTGTTTTGTCCCTAGAGCATTGAAACAGCAGCCTGCAGCTTTCCCCAACCCTGAGTCCAGCTCCTTCAGTCCACAGCCCTGGCTGGCCAAGCCAATGAGATCTCCAGCTTCACTGCATACTCCTCTGTGCTGGGCTGGCCAGATTCCAAATGCGTGCTGCTTTCTCTTCCTTTTACTCCAGCTTTAAGCTTTCTCTTCCTTTTTCCCTTGCCCCCCAGCCCCTGGAAGTTTCTGGCAGTTGTAGTCCAAGTGAACAGTCAGCAAGCTCTGCAGACTACCCTCTGGTTCCTCCTGCTGTTACACACATTACGCTCACCTTACAATATTTTCTCAGCCTATAATTCTACATTATGAATTGCAGAAATGTGCGGCTTTACCATGAATGAATATCACAGTATTCATGTTATATCACATGTGATATAACAGTGCTACACAGAGGCTGCATCTGTGCTTACTGCGCAGTAGCTTGTTAGTACTGTGCAGTAGTGTTGTGTGACATGAACTGTGATGCAATGCTACTGTGCAGTAGTAATGAGCTACTGTGCAGTCAGCATCACTATGAAGGCATACAGGGACACTACTTTGCAGAATGCCAGTTATGGAGCAGTCATTTAGTACGTAGGTATGCAAGTGCTAAATGACAACTCAGTAACTAGAATGCAGTCAATGCCTTGTACAGATGTGGCCAAAGAAAGGGCAAGTCTTTTTCAATCTTACTAAGCATTTTACTTCCTTAAACTACATTGTGTGCTGTGTCGGGTCAAGTCAAGTTAGTTCCGAGGCTGCACCAACTTTTGGGGCACCTCTGATGAAGCAATAATTTTCCTCCATTCTTCCTGGTCTTTTGCAATCCTTGTACGTTCAGTCAGTTTCAATCCTGTTCATTCTTTGATGTTGGTGGCCCAGCTTGTCCTAGGTCTTCCTTTTCTTCTTTGTCTTTCCACAGCACCCTGCAGGATGGTATTGGTAAGGATGCTGAACCTTCTTGTTACGTGTCCAAACCACTGCATCCTTCTTACAGTTTCAAGTAAGGGTTTGTATTTGATTTGATCTTTCAGAAAGTCATTTGGTCTGTGTGCAGCACAGGGTATGCATGGAAGTCTTTTGAAGCACTGCATTTCAATTATCTTTTCCAGCACCCTTGTGAGTATCCAGGTCTTGCAGCCATAGAGAACTGTTGAAATGACAACAGCATATAGCTGCTTCTCATTACCAATTTTTACTGATGTATCATCATTGCTACTGGCTGATGTTATCATTACTTTTCTCTTCTCTGGACTAATTTCCATTCCATATCTCTTTGCAGCCATATGCAGCCTTTCTGTTATTTGTTATTTCCTCAAGCTCTTCTGTAATTTCAGCTATTAAATCAAGTATATCAGCAAAACAAATTTTGTTAATTTCTCATCCTCCAGTTGACATTGTTCTAGTGAAGTTCTCTAAGGCATCTGGTGTGATTTGTTCCAGGTATAAACTGTAACCCAGGTAGTACACAGAAAAGTATCCCTTCTCCAATCAAAGGGATGTCAGCAGGAGCAGGTATGCTGTAGGAGATGAGGCTGCCTAGCTGTATGCAGCTCACCTCCTTTTGCTACAGGAGCAAAGAGGCAGGACATCCAGTGAATCTTAACTATATACAGGTTTAATATTATAAAATAATACAAAACTTATAATCACAAACTTACATATATATATACACACACATATAAATAATTTACAGATATGAATTTTCCCAAACAAAACTCTAATTAACCCTGAACTCAAGCATAGGCCTAGCTCCCTGTGGCCTTTGGGTTAGGCTACAGCCCCTGCCCCTCGTTCAGAGCTCTCCGGGCCTGAGGGGGGAAATGGGGGGAAGGGCACTCAATGATTGAACAAAGGTTAGCTGACAGACCAATAACAAAAAATATCTGGCAGTGATGGGTCAGTAATTAAACATCTACAAAAAGATTACATCAAATACAATATATATATATAGGCAATGATAACCGATATAATGAATGACACAAATACTTTACAATGATAGGACAAGGTATATATATTAGGGCTGCGCAAAGCTTTGGTACCGATTCAATTCAGAGGAGATTCGGCTCGATTTGGTGGCTGAATCTTCAAATCTGAATCAAATCGGGAAACCAATTAAAAGGTCTGAATTGAATCAGAAGCTGCTGAATTGATTCAGAAAAGATTCGGTCCTAGACTATATAGGCAGCAGTCCTTACCACACTGGACACAGCTGCCTCCAGCTGGTAAGTCAGTTGTGGTGGGAGGAGGGGGGAGGGAAGGGGTGTGGGGGGGAAGATAAACGCCCCCACAGCGAGGGAGGGATTGGGGATGGGGCTGAGCCAAGTTTCCTAGCTAGGGCAGGAGGGTATGGAACTCAGGGAGGGGGGCTCCTGCCACTGCACACCACCCTGCACTACTGGCTTGGGAGGGCATGGGAGCTGGCATGTGCCCCCAGATCTGCATGGGGCAGGATGGGCTGAGCTGTACTCTGGGAGGCTAGCCCCAGCCGCTCACTGCTGGGCCATGCTCCATTGGGCAGGTGGAGTCAGGGCTGTGCTCCAGGCAGCTAGCTCCAGCCACAGCTTGGAGCACAGCCCTGGCTCCACCTGCCCTACAGGGCACAGTGGAGCGGGGGCTAGGGGGAGCTGCCAGCACCCTAAAATTCACCATTGCTTCTGTCACCACTCAGCCCCAATCTGGGCGCACACACCCACCCCCATGCCCTGCCATTTGTCCAGCTGGGGCTGGGGGGGTTGGCATGGGGTGTAGCTGCAGAAGCACGGGGAGTGGGGCTATGCCCTGCTGCCACTTGCCCAGCTGGGATGGAGGGGGGGAGTGATTCAGGCATGGCTAGCTCCAGGTGGAAGGTGCTGGGAGAGGGGGCTATGCCCTTCTGCCACTCACCCAGCTTCCCTGCACCTCCTGGGCAAACCGCAGTTTCACCCTGGCTGGGCAAGCAGCGGCAGGGCATGGCAGCAGGCATGTGCACCCAGATCAAGGAGGGGCCAGTGCTAGAGGCTACGGGGAATTTTAGGGTGGTGGGCCCACCACAACAGACTTACCAGCTGGAGGCAGCCGTATCCAGCATGGTGAGGACTGCTGGCTGTTTATTCTATGGCTGAATCTCTAAATCAACACTGAATCTTTGGATCCAAATCAGCCAAATTGAAACAGGACAGTGATTTAAATCACTGAATCGCATCACTGTCTCTCCAAATTGTCCAGATCCAAATCCTAAGTGAATACTTGCGGCTTCGCACAGGCCTAATATATATACAATGATGTTACTTCATATAAGATGCTTGCTCATTGAACAATCAGTACAATGAATACATATCCAAGACAGCTTAAAACCCTCTTCTAATACAATAATAAAGGCACAGGGCTACAACAAAATCCCAGCAACATAGGAAAACAAACAGAACCCAACAGTGGCACAGCAGCTATGCCCAAGGAAGAAATGACAACCCAGGCAGAGGACCCCGACACCAAACAGGACACCCTTATCCCCACTGGGGATAATCAGCTGGGGGGGCTCTAACCCGGGAACCCCCTTAAGAAACAGGAGACATGGGTCCCTTAAAATTCACCACAGGGTGAATTGTCCCCTCCTGTCAGGGGCTTCCCTTCAGCTGCTCATAGTGTGAAGGGGCCCTCCTCCCCTGTGGGAATCCCCTTCCCCAGGTGACTCACAAATCCTGTGCTTGACGGGTTGGCTCATCTCCAGTGGTGTATTGTAGGGGCAAGATGTCCCCCACCTCACTAGGGTGGTCGACCTATGTTGCTGCTGCAGGAGGGCCCACGCTGCCTTGTGTGACTCCCTTGGCCTGTCATCCTGCTCTCCGCCCCATGCACTGCCCTGTGCACCGAAGGGGCACCTATCTTGTGCAGGTGACAGGAGGGAGAAAGGGACCTGAGCTACCTAGCGCAGCCCTTGGTATCTCATTTGCTCTATGGCCTTGTGCACTGCTCCATGCACTGATGGCCCTGTTCGTGAAGAGTTGGAGACCCATGCTGCCTTGTGCAGCTGCCATGGTTTTGTCAGCTTCCAGACCTCCCATGCACTGTCCTGTGCAACGGGCTCTCCAGCCCCTGTACACCAGTCCCTGCACCAAATGGGGCTCGGCTCCTGCCTCATGTAGGCTTGGAGACCCATGCTGCCTCGTGCAGCTGCTAAGGTCCCATCCACTCGCACACCTTCCATAAACCACCTCATGCACCATTGCCGGGGCTCCCTCCACGGCAGGGCAGGGCAGGGCAGGGCAGGGCAGGGAAGCAGCTGCTTCCCACTCCCTGTTTGATGAAGGTATCTTCAAGGTACTTCTGGGGCATCTTCTGTGCCCTGAAGTTCAGCTCAACCAGCTGCTCATAGCCCTTCTTCATCATCCCTTGTCGAAGTACCTGTGTGCTGGGCATGCTGCCTTTTTCTTCCTTCACAAGGCTCCACCCTCCAGCTTGGGAGCAGACCAATAGGAAAGCCTGAGGGGTAAGTTCCCTCTCAGGTCCTTATCTTCACCTTACCCCTAGATTGGGGTGGGGCAAGTCTCCCTCCTTCCCTTTCCTAATTGAGGGGGAAGCGAAATGCCCCCACCAATCACTCTGAGCCTTCTGGCTCAAGCCGATGAGCTAAGCTGCTACCGGCAAGCCTGCCACAAAATTAAATAAGCGTGGTGAGAGAGGACACCATGTGCTGTGTGTGCGCTGTGTATTTCTTTCTTTAAAAAGTGGTAAAAAATTCATTTTGTCATGAACATTATTTTAAATAAATTTTTTGTTCTTTCCAAAATTGCTTCTCCCCACTGAAAAATGTGTTCTTTTCTTGTACTTAGTGACAACGACAAGCCCAAAAAAGTCTAGTTTCCAGTTATCAACAAACTAGACTTTGATTGAAACAAAAATGTATTGATTGAGACATAAATGTTAACTGAATATTTTCTTGGTTTCAAAAATCTCTTTTATCAAAAACTCTCTGTCAGAAAAAAAATCCACCAGCTCTAAATATTACATAAAATTGGTTTGAACAAATATCGAATCAAACTACATTGCAGATATACACATCAAGTATAGAAAAATGCACAATTCTAGAAATATATTTTCAGAATTGTTTATTTCCTAAATTCACTGGAAGTAATGAGGCACAATCAGTTGTAGATTTTCATCTATTAGGAGTTATGGTTCTACTTACCTCCCTTTCTGCTACTCAAAAGTCTAACTTCAAGGGGTGGGAGGAGAGAGAGACAGAGACAGAGACAGACAGAGTGGGGAGAAGGAGACTGCAGAAGGAGGGAGAAGGAGACTGCAGTGGTTAGAGCAATGAGGAAGAGGAAGAATAAGGAGAGGGAGAGCCCTAAATAATGCCTGACTTGTAGCATATTGGTTAGAGCAATGTGGTAGGAAGACAGAGATACATGTTCCAAAGGGGGAAGCTGGAACATAGGTCTCCCATTTCCTGGCCAAGTATCCAAGCCTAGTTATGGATACGTACAGATAGCCATAACTAACTTATGGTTATTAAGGTAAACCAGGGAAGTATGCAGCTCTGCAGACTAACACCCACTAGTCAAGGGTTTCTTGCTGCCCACATTTTCAAGATTCATAGACAAGTACACTTCCACAACTGGTGCATGTACATAGCCACATATGCATATGGCTGGAGCATAATCTACTGGGTGTGATCACTCTCCACAAACCCACCCATGCATCTACAAGGAAAGGATAAAATAAAATAAAATAGCCACTACCTAAGTATAAGTGGCATTTACACAACTAAATAGACGCCAAAAGGGAACTAGACTTCCACCCATAGTGGCTAATAAGTGATACTGACCAGTTTCTCTGAAATCTTTCAAAGGAATAGCATTTCTGGTGGCTAAGACTATGTCCTCTGAAATATTCTTCTAATAAAAGAAACTAAAGTTAGTTAACAGAAGTTTAAAAAATCTGACATATAGTGTGCACATGTGGTATTTTATAGACAGTTTAGCCTACTGAAAGAAAACATTTTTGCAAGTCATTTTAACTATCAGTGAAAAAAAATATGATTTAATTCTTCTTACTCAAAAATTAGACTGGGTTCAGAGCATTTTCCCAAAACTGTTACATAATTTTATTAACTTTCCTTCTCAGAACATATGAAGAGTGTTTTGTATTTGGAAACTCGTATAACTTTATTCAACCATGCTGTTGGTCCAAAAAAATCCTTACCTCTTGCATAACTATTATCTAATTCAGTGGTAATTGCTTGCAAGTTTAAGTGCAGTAATATTGTCAGCACAAGAAGCTACCTTATATAACAGAAGGAGCTATATTGCAGCTTGTAGTTATCTATTGTATCCTTGATTTTCTAATGGTCTGTGCAAGCATTTCCACTGAAATAGTGAATGGAAAAGGTAAAGTTGGCTAGTCTTGCCTTGTTCCTCATCCTAAGTGAAATCCATATGATACCATTTTGTGACATCCCAAACATCTACTGAAAAGTGATTGACACTCCTAGCTCCTGGTGACTTCAGTGGCACCCTGGTGGCTGAAATAGATCTGTTTGTTACTGCATTATGTTGCTAATTCCCATTTATGTGATCCATTGGCATATGTTTTGTAAACATGGGCATTCCTGTATTCATGGGAAATTCTCTGTATTCGGGAGTTATTCTACATTTATGTCAGTGAAACAGCATAATTTGGAGCTGCACATTGCTATGCTTAGCAGAGACCTTTTTGGGTTAATTTCAGTGCTAAGGAAAATTGCTGTATATACAGCTTAAGAAAACGTGTTCTACTTATCAGTAAACAACATTGCTGTATGACAACAATAGTGAAAAGAAAGCAGTTTCTTAAAGCTATTAAATAATTCTGTTACATTTGTGGGTGGTCCTATATCAGAATGAGGAGGATTTGACCAATTGACCTAACAGTGTATTTTTTTAATCTAGGAAAAGGGAAGATAGAATAAGTACAATTCTATAACACATTGTCTTCGATGTTCTTTGTTAGGGAGGCAGTCCCTTTCAGGTGGCCCCCACAAGTGAAGAGGTCTTGATCCTGGTCCTTTCTTTGTGGGGCTCCAAACCTCTCCTTTACCCCACCCTTACCACATCCATGGCCTGGACAAACACTGCACTCCACAGGTCTTCTCCTGGACAATCTCTCCTCTCGCCCAGGTCACCTGCCTTGGAATGGATCGGGCCTTCCAACCCAGCTGAACCTTCCCCACAGCTGGTTCCTTGGCTTCAGGTTAGCTGGGACATGTAAATCCATCCTGACTTAAGGCTAACTAGAGCTTCCAATGAACCCAACAGAAACAAACATCCAGCCTCCATTGACTGACCCCTGGGATCCCATCTCCCACTGTCCCTTGGTTGCTTCAATAAAGGAAATAAAAGAAAAAGAAGGGGACTCACTTGTCCCTTCGCTCCTAGTGATTGTGGATGTGGGCAGCCGCCCCATGCCCCACCCTGATCCATCTCCCCAGTTCAACCACCTCAGCTGTCCAGTCACTGCTTCCGGCCTGGTGAGGCATGAGGTTCCCATGCCGGACTGCTCTTGCGTCCCCACCAAGCTGCTTGTGTGGGCTGGCAGCTTCCTGCTGCCACTTCCCACCAGTGTACCTGAGCTCCCTGGTGGGGCTGCACTGCTGCTCCTGGATGTCCCTTGGCTCCTCAGGCTTGGGCTTCCTCCCTGCCCTGCCAGAGCTCTCCGGTCGCTGCTCCGCTCCCCTTCTCCATTCTTCAGCCTGACAATCCTCCTCCCTGCAGCAGCTGTCTCCTGGCTGGTGTCCTGTTCCCCCTCTGACGGGCACTCAGCTGTTCTTCCAGCTGCTATTTGAGCATCCCGTGTCTCTTTGAGGCTCTGCCCCCGTCCCTCACTGATCCGCAGCTACAGGCAGCTCTGGAATTGCGGAGCTTGCGTCTGTGATTCTTCCCAGCTGCCGCTCATTTGGATCTCTGGGGTATCGGGACACATGGGGTGGGGGTCCAGGGCACCCTAGAGAGGCTTTCACTGCCCCTCTCACACACATCAAGAAATCAAGGGAGCAGAAGAAGCATGTCCCTTAATGTCTTATTTAATGAAAATGCATCAATGATATAGAATGAATTCATTTTTACAGAGCCTGAAGAGGCTATTATAAACATACAGTTAATATTTTGAAATCTGGATGCAGTGGATCTTGAGACTTTTCAGGAATATTAATAATTGAGTAGTAATATTTTTTCTGTAGCTTTCCTAATAACTGATCAGATATAAGATTATATTCTGATTAAAGAATGCTCTGAATACTTAGAGGTAATTTTTTTATTGGTTATTCTGTGCTACTTTAAACTTCGTTAAAGCATAATGGGCAATTTGCTAGCAAAGAAATTATTTATACTAAGTCAGTTTTGACTGTGAAAAGAATGGGAGTTTGTTTATCCTTGTGTACCATCTCTCTCCAAGTGCTCTAATTACATTTGGAGAAATACATATATAACAAGTCCACTAGCTGGCAAATAAAGCAGTAACAGAGAAGCAGGATACAAAACACATATCCAATGGAGAAGCCTAATGAACACCGGTGATAAGTAGAACTGAGGAAAAGAATTTTATCTCAAAGATGCTGGCAGCTCAGCAGCAACTTTGACAGGGTTAAACCTTTACTCTGGAACTTCAAGAAGAGGGTGAATGATGCTGAAGAACGAGTTCCACCTCTCCAGTTTGGGCCCAGGAAGGAACCCCACTTCCTTCACACCCACCACACCTGCCCATTCCAGCCCTCCGGTACCTCCATTTCAATGTGTAAATCAACTTCCTTGTTTAACCCCCCCTGCCCTGCCCCCCAAATTTTGGATGGTTAATATTTTGGCAATAAGGTATATGTGGTAGGGAGCTAAATGTGGTACACTTGCCTTCAATAGCCACAGGTCCCTTCCAATCCTGTGTTCTTTGGCTTTTCTACCCATCTGTTGTATCTAATCTTAACAACGAGGTGAATATTCACTCAAAATTGTATTTATCTGACTGTAGGGAGAGTACTTAATATTTATATAGTTCCTATATCACAGTTGCTTTATATATTAATAGTACTGCACATTGTATTTTAAAATGCTCTGAGATTTTCAAAAGTCATTTAATTATTTCAGCCTACACTCCCCTATGAAGTGGAATGAGAAAAATAAGTGACTTGTCAATGAGTACAAGAGGGTCAGAATTTTTAAAAAAAAAACCAAACAGTCTACTTCTGCAAGGCTAATTTCATGCTTGGGTGTAATTGCACAGATAAGTAGTTGCAAGTGAAAAATTTAGGCCTAATGTACATCACCATTATCCACCAGATGTTCAAAAAGAATGAGGGAATTCAAAATTGAAAGGTTATCATGTTGTTATATGCCTGAAATTAAAGGGGTGTACAAAATGACCCCGGAAAATGAGGATGCCATTTCAGAATCAGCTATGTGAGTCAGATACAAAGGACAAAACCAGGAACTGAGCCCACCATCCCAGACTCCAAGTCTCCTACATGCTAGACACCAGACTTTGATGTCTCACATTACATAAAAAGTTCATGGATTAAACTTGCAAGAGAGATTGGGGGTCTTGGGTTTCATTCACTGCTCCCAGCCATATATTTTACTTTTAAAATATTAGATAAAATAACCCTTGGAACAAGTGAGTGTAATAACCACTAAGCTGTAGAAGCATGTTCACTCTTGCATGTCCTTGTTCTTATTCCATGAATCTCACCAGCTGTTCTATTCTATGGCACAGAATCTACAGGAGAGTTGGATACTGCCTCCATCCCAGAAAAATCTGTATCCTAGTGGTAGAGCACTCATGCAAGGTGGGGGACTTGGGCTTGAATCTTGATAGGGTAAGGAGGGAGCCTTCTTCTACTTCATGGACAATGCCTTAATAACTATGATAGTATATAATAAGATGGGAAGAAAAGGTAACACCACCAAAAAGTGACCCACTACCTAGTTCATGGAAAGAACAGATACAGGCATCTACCCTGAGAATGGGACTTTGGACTACGGATTATGAATGGATGGAGGCACCTACCTGCATCCTCAACTCAGGAGACTGTATCTAAAGTTGGGAGAGGGACAAGCATGCAAAGACAACCCTAAGTTTAGAATTTTAATTGGCTAGCTCTAGGTGCCACGTACTGGGTTTTGGATGCCAGGGGCCAAGTGTCTGAGACCTTTATTTGATGTATACCTAAGTAGAATTATTTTCTAATTGGATTTTTAAAAGCACTAAATATCTCTTCTCATCTTAAGGGGCTTAAATACCTTTAAAAATCTGCCCCCAAAAATCTGAAGGCCACATCCAGGTAGTAAATTTGCAGTGCCCAGCAGTATTCCCACCCAGTAGGCTTTGCTGCCTTGAGAAGGCTGCCTCCTAAAGTACTAGCAATGTAGTCACATATGTCTCAGCCTGTATGCCGGCTAATTAGACTTGAGATTGGGCTAATGTCTCTGTTACCTAGCATAGCTAATAGCTAGCCCAACACACTATGCAGATTAAATTATCCTGCTTTAGCTGTGGGGGAAACCAGCATAGAGAAAAGTAAGCTTCCTCTGCAAAGTAAATTCAGTGTTTAGACAGAGCTTAAGTTTCATTGGAAAGGGAGGGGGAGAAATATCAGTGGTACTTCTACTTCTGTATCCAGGTCCATGAAGATATCACATACATTAAATACCTTTGATGATCTTAGACAAAGTAATCAAATGAGAACTGGAGTTTTTAGCTCTTGCAAACTTTACCCCATGTCCTGGCACATTTAAGATATGTTCACATTCGGCATAAATTGTAAAATTTAAAATTATCAACATGTGCATAGTAAAAGAGAGGGAAAGGATGAAATATTTGTGACATCTGGTTTAAGATTCACTCTGATTAAAGTTTTTGTCTTTTTGGCAAGAGTTTCTGTGTTTTGTCATCAAACTTCTTGCACTGAATTAGTCCTGTTAAGCTTGCATCTCCTGGAAAATTCATTAAATTGAAATGCTTTTAGTTTGCTTTTTTACAACTACAGTAGCACTTACTGTATCTTTATGTTTTACTTGATCATTATGTTTTATCACTAATTATACATTTTGGCTTTAATCTTTATATGGTGATTATTCTGGTTGTGTAAGTTATCTTAACGGTACAGTAAATTTATAGGGGTTTATTAAACACAATGGGGAGTTCATATGCTTAAACACTATCCTATTAGCTAATTAGCTGAATAAATGTAGGCATGTTAGCAGATTGAGGTCATGATGAAAAGTGAAGAGTAGGTTTCAAGCATCAAAACCATACATTTAATTGGTAATCTGTAGTTCTACCAACTTAACATCAAAGGGTCATTTTAATTTCTTTGCTTTGTTTGGGAAAGGTCAGTTCAGGTTCCCCTTTTACTCTTTTACTCTACTCTCCAAAAACCTGATGTGAGTCTTGCTCACTCCCACAAACTAACATGCCCTCTTACTTTCAGTAGTGTATATCCAAACTAGCTCCACTGACTTAATTTAAGTTACTCTCGAGTAACTTAAAGTATGGCCCCACAAGTTCAGTGTAGACCCCCACAGCATTCAGAAAGCTGTCTACAGCTAGCTAATAGGAAACACTAACAAAAGACATGTCTGACACACCAAGGCTCTTCAGAGCATAGCAACCCGAGTCAGGGTTGCACATGCTGCTCCTCAGGTTTCACAGTCCAGTATCCTCTAAGAGTATACACTTACATCCATTCTTTGAAAGGATGATGAAGGATAAAATCTTAAACACCATGGGAGTGGTGGTGATTATATAAGCACCCACATTTATGGCAGTAATAGTCTAGTAGTGGTTAGTGTACACACCTGGGAAGCAGGTGATTTATATTCAATTTCGTCCCCACCCTGAGGGCATTCAAACTTGCATCTCCAACTTCTCAGAAGTGCCCCTAACCAGCAAACAATAGTTTGGGCTGGATGAAGATGATACTCTCCAGCTGTCTTGTTGAAGCTGTGCACCACAGTGGAAAAAAAGAACAATTTTTTCAACTATTTAGTTGGCCTAATAAAATGTATCACATTTACCCAAAGAACCTTGTCTGCCTATGTCCCTAGACCTGTATGACCACAACCAACACCCCCAAAAATAATTCAAGATTCACAGGGCCAGACAGAAGGAACAAGAGCAAGTAATGAGGAGGGGGAATCTTGGGTTCAGATCTCTCTTGCCAGGATGGTTGCTGTGTGTTATCCAATAACTGTTTAATGTTGGGTTTAGTCATGATCACACTCATTCCCTCTCTGTAGTTTCATGTACTTTGAATACTTTTCTACACACTGGCATAGCTTCAAACAAAATGAGTGGAGAATACTCCGACCCAGAATATCTGAAAGGATGGTGTATAGGGCACTCTTTGGAAGTGTAGCTGGAATTCCTTAGACTGATGAGAGATTTAAACCGGGATCTTCCATTTTCTTGCCAAATGCCATAACCGGTAAAGCTATCTGATATTTTAGAAGAGAGTAATTGGCAGCCCAGAAGTAATATTTTGAAGAATCCTTCCTTTGGAGAATGGATGTAGGTGCCCTTTCTCAGTGAAAGACTCTGGATCCCAAGTAAATAGTGAAGTCTAAGTCCCAAGGACAGAAGGAAGTTAAGACATAACCCTGTGCTGAAGATTTCCCATCAGTTGAGCAGAACCTAGACACTTAACTCTGGATTCCACCCTGGGTGCCAAGCACCTAAAATTTAGGAGTACAAGACAGGAACTTTTGGATTGCAAATTTAGATTTAGGCAACTCTATTTACATTTTCCTTTATATACTCAATTCCTTTCTTAGGTCTAAGCCAAAATCGTTCTAAATAGATGACTAATAGTAAAGCTGGAAGGGGCCTTATGTAGTCATTTAATTCAGCCCTCTTCTCAAGGCAGTTTCATCCCTGATTAAAGCATCCCAGGCATCATGTAGTGAAATAACTCAAAATGAGAATCTTCAATATGGCTTCTTCAGGGATTTCACACCATTTGTCCAAGTTGTTATCAAGTTCTTTTATATTTCCTTAATCTAGCTTCCTTCCTTAGAAATTGTGATGCAGAAGATCTCATGTATAGTAATATATTGAGAATTGCCAGCTGAGAAGGAAGTGTGGGACAGAAGTATAGTTGGCAAGCATGAAAAAGGTCATCTTTCCTGTCTGGCTTCAAAAGAGAAGAAACTCTGAGGCATGGTTATGGCAAATATTGAGGCCGTCAACTTAACTTCTGTTTTTTTTCTATTCCTTCTTATCACAATTGTGAACTGTATTGTGGATCTCATATCAGTGACAGAATTGTTGCTTAAGTTCCAGCTGACAAAACTTAATTCTCTAAAATTCTCAACTAAATTGGATGACACCAATATAGAACCCTCTGGATTTCTATGAATTCATACCACAGCCATGACTAATAGGCAGAGCTTTAACCACCAATTCTTGACAGCCATTTAAAAGCCTGATATGCCACTGTCAAGTTGTACAAAATTTGGTTTAGCCCAGATTAGATTTTTGTATTGACTTCTGTTAAAAAACAACTGTAAAAGCACCCTATTATCAACCCCATGGTCTTCTGCCTTGATAGAAATGTATAGGGTTTTGAAGCTAAAAAGTCACATTCCCAACATAAATTTTATATTTCCATGGGAAAATATCATTAGTGTCCTTAAAAGGGAAATCCTCACAACTGGAAGGAAAAGTTCATTTTACTTCAGCACTTTCACTGTGAGTCAATCTGCATAATCTGCTTGGATCAGTTAGTTATTCAGTTTACTTGTTTAGGATGCAATTTATACCTGCAAAAAATCTGATTTAAGATAAATCCTGCTCCCCAGTCATGATCTGGCAGTAGGGGGCTTGGAGCTCCCTGCTGCTGAGGCAGGGGGACAAAGTCCCCACCCAGGCTCCTGTGACAGAGCCTGCTGGCATCAGGCATCTCCCAGGGGCAGAGAGCTATCTCCTGCCCCCTGGTGGAGGGCTGGCTGGGAGCAGATTTGGCTCCCAATCAGGCATCTACACAAGCGCTACAGTGTCATTACTAATGCCAAGTAAATTTAGTATTTGCATTTGCAGGTAGCAAATTTACTTGAGATTAGGGAGATTTACTGTGAAGTAAGCATGTGTATGTGTAGACGCGCGTGCTTACTTCACAGTAAACTATGTTAATTCACCATGAAGCATCTGTGTAGACGCACTCAGTGATATTAATACTACTGGATTCTGCAGCCCATACCCCTGGCTACCTTTGCTTCAGCAGCTCTCCTTTAACTTCAGCAGCAGCCCACAGATATCCATTCATTCACTTATGATTAATACCTCATTTCTAAAACCATAAACACAAGGTAAGCATTGAAAGTGCAAACCAGTAAACATAGAAACACTCAGCAGTCATTAAAATGAAGAGACCTTAATTAATGGAGAAAGTGGTTATTATTAGAAACTAATTACTAATTTATAAAAAAATGTAAATTTTAATAAGTGTAAACCCAGCAGCTGCCTAACATAAAACAAAAACCCAATTAGGCCAAACTAGATAAAGTTACAGCTTATAAAGAGATGCAAATTTTTGGCACCTTCTGGACATGAGAGGATTTTAAAACCAACTGAGAACAGTTTGAAGTTTAAAAGATCTCTGAAAAAAGCATTGACAGGAGAGGGAAAATGAAAGAGTCCTTACTAAAAGTGAGACTGGTTATAAAGCACTTAATAAAGATACACTAAAAGGGACACAAATGTCCTTGCTGACAGAAATAGCTATTAATTATAAGCAGGGAATCTGGTTTTCTGTTTGAAAAATGCAAATTCTCTGATTTAACCCCCCCCCAAAATTCTCGAATTAACCCCCCCAAAATCCATGTTTTTCCATGATTAAATGAAATGTCACTATATAAATATAGGTACCAGTTAAACACAACACTTTATTGATACAGTTACAATTTTAAAGCAATTTAGAACCTTGCCAGTGCCTGAATTATTATAATAAAAATAATTCTAAATACCTATACATATTGAGATTTTATTTTGGGTACTTTATCACGGAAAATCAGCGCTCCCCCTGCCCCCTCTGCTCACTAGTATGTGGGTCCAACTGTGGCTGTTCTTCCCTCCCTCCCCCCACCGCTTTGTGGGACTGAGCAGCCCTGATATGGTGGTGCCTTGCCATGCCATTGTCCTTCACTCCCAACCTACAGCCCCCCAACCAGCCCTGCTGGTGCCATTCACTCCCCACATGCAGCCCCCTGGCCTTGCTGGTGCCCCTCATTCCCCACGCACAGACTCCACCGCTGTTGGTGCCCCTCGCTCCTTACCTACAGTCCCCTACCCCGCAGCCCTGCTGCAGGGGGCCCCCAGCTGCCAGGGCTATGGGGCCAGGGATGCAGGTCCAAAGCCCCCTGCCCTATGCATCAGTGCCCAAGCCCTGGCTGCTACCTGTGAGAGGTGGAGACCACTGCAGTGGAGCAGAGCATGGAGCCGGTCTCCCCCTCCCCTGTATACTGTATGGCCAAAGTGGAGCCTGTGTCGGAGGGAGGCATTTTTTGGGCTGCCTGCTGCAGGCTCGGGCTTCCCACCCTGCTGTCCTCCCCTTAGGGCCTCTGCAGCCCAGCAGGCAAGACCTGATGCAGCAGGGTAGAGCAGGTATGGGTACTGCCACTGCTAGCCCCATGCCACTATGATAAGGTGCCCTCTGCACTGCCACCCCTGCTGCTGCTGGGCAGGCAGGGGGTGTCTTGCCATGGCAGCATGGGGCTCCCAGCAGGGGAGGCATTGAGCTTCCCCAACCTGCTCTTCCCTGCCATACTAGGTCCCACCTTCTAGACTACAGAGGCACCAGGGGAAGGCAGCAGGGCGGGGAGCCCGAGCCGGCAGCAGGCAGCCCACCCCCCACCACTGAGCCCCATGCTGCCTTCCCAGGCATATGCACAGTGACATGGAGCAGGCCCCCACTGGATAAGCCACTTGCGGCTCCACCTGGGCCCTGTGGCCACACATTCCAGCCCCAGGCCCCAAGTCCCAGGCCCCACACACCACCCAGGTTGTGCAACAGCCCCAGCCCGAGCCCTGTCCAACTCCTTTCCTCCCTCCATCAATATGAGGGCCTCAATTCCACGTCCCCATGGCAGACTTACCTGTGGGAGCTGCTCTCCCTGCTGCCTGGTAGCCACATACATATGTACATGCACACAAGTACATGGTGCCCCCTACCTGACTGCCCTTCTCCTGCTCCCCCCAGCCCCTTGCAGGCTGGAACTCTGCCTGCCTGCAAGGGGAAACTCACCATTTCCTGCATTTTTCTTCTTTAAAGGAGAAAATTGGGGTTTTTTTTCTTTTTAAAATGAGAAAATCTGCATTTTATGATGGTGAACAGAAAACCCAGATCCCTGATTATGAGTCAGATTTGAAGTTTAGCTGTACCTTATTTTATGATTCATCAGTGGGGTCAGTCTACTGATTTCAAATGAGCTGTGGCAGTTTACAATAGATGAACACTTGCTGCAAATGCATAAAGTTATTAGAAGTTGGCCCTATATAAGCTGACAATGTTTTTGTCACTGTTACATTGCCATCAACGTGAGCTTTCTGAATTCTCAAGTGAAGCATTCACTCTGAGGGTGTGCTCGCACAGTGGTCATATTGGCATCTCAGCTGAGTCTCTATTAGAATTCTGTTCCAATGGCGAGGTTGGGGCGGGGGGGACGTTACTGCTGTAGGGAAGCAAAAATAGAAGACCTGATTCAGTATGGCTTAGGTGTTTTTTATAGTGCCTTAGTTGGCAAGTATTCCCAGTGAAATCAATGTGATATGTGACAGGACCTGCCCCTGGCTGCAACATCCCCTGGAAGCTACACAGCCCATTCCTCACTCTGGCTCTTTAGGGTACCCTTCATTTTTAACCTCATGTACCATGTCCTGATGTTTCTTCTGAAGTATAGGGAAGCTAACCCAGCCTACAAAAGTGAACCCCAAGTCTTCAACCAGCTAGTCTTAGCCTTGTCCCCAGGGCACTAAACTGTGACCCTCTTGGCCCTGTCAGTGTCCTGAGGCAGCAGCCACCTTATGGGCAGTATTTGGGGTCTCCATTCTTTTCTATAGCCACATCCATGCCCCACAGATATTATTCTGACAATGTTTTGGACTTTTTCTGTAGGGGGTTCTGCCTTCTTTGCTTTAGCCCACTGATATTCTGGTTGCAGGCCCCCAGCCCTGGCTCATTTATTCTGATCTAGCATTCTCAGCTTTAGCCATCCCTGTACCTTGGTCTCCAGGCCCCTGACCCCCTGTCTCTTTTTTAGTCCTGGTCTCTGGGCCCCAACCCTTGTCTTAGTTTCAGTCTCCAGGACCCTTGCCCCTATCTTGAGTTTCTGTTCCAGACCTCTGGTTTCCCTGACCCAGGCTAGGTTGCTTCTCACCTGACCCAGCACCCTCCCCAGTGCCCCAGGCCCAGGCAAGACTATTCCCAGGCTAACGGAACCCCCTGGCATCCATAGCTCACACTTCATGAGCTCCCGGCCTTTTACCCAGGCTCCGCTCCATGAGTCTCTGCTGTTATCCCAGAGTCTCTAAATAGTTTGGGCTTCAGTCTCACACAGCCCACCAGGTCCTAGACCCTATAGGGACTCTATACTGGGTGCCCCTCAGACACCTCTGTGGCATCCTATCCACCTCTTTTAACCACATATGGCCCTCTAGTGTTAAATTTAGGATGGTCTTGCATTCTTGTGTAAGAGGCATTGTCCAAGCTTTCACAGTCATCACTTCTATACAAAGCCTCCCCCACTCTGGATATATGTCATCCAATAAGCCCTACCTCCCTTGAACTCTCACCTCCCAACTCTCATGGGTGGCTTGGGTACTTGCCAGGCCATCTCTTTCAGACCCTCTCTCCCCAGAGCTCCACTCCTTGCAACATGTAAGACCAGACTGCCTGCCTTGCTTCAGGTGCTTGGTTTACATGCCCTAGACTACTGTTCCTTTTGGTCAGGTGATTCCTGAATCAAGCACAGTGGTTCCTCCTCATGCCTACACCATCCTCCTGCAGCTTGACCCAGCTACTTGCAGCCTTTACTCCCAGACTGCCTGGGAATCTGCCCCACACAGTAAGGTTGGTGAAGTACAGATAGCTTTTTCTCAGTTGCCTGCCTATACAGCAAGACTAACTTGCTGTACTTTCCTCTTACAGTAACAGGCTCCCTGTTACACATCCCACTAAGTAAGGTGCTACTCCATGTGAATAAGGTTGATTGCATCTTGTCTAAAAGAGATGGAATGAAAGCATTTAAATATCATGATAGTCATCTTCAAGATTCACAAGCAAAACTGCTTCATTCATGCTTGCTTGTAAATAAAATTAAAATTAAAAGGACATTTTTTTTGCAGTTGCACCAGCATTAATTGAATATTACTGCATTGAAGTCATCATAGTTGCATAACGCTTCTTTCAGCCAAATGATATATATACAAAATAGGAAGGGTGAACTTTGTTTTGCTATCTAAGCTATAATGCTTTTGATTGAACTAGTCTTGCTCCTCTGAGGTCAATTCATGTTGACTAGGACGTGAAAGGAACTAGCAGGGCCGGACACAGGCATGAGCAAACTGGGCAGCTGCCATGGATCTGGACACGAAGGGGGCCTGAAAATGGTATTTTAATTATTATTATTATTATTATTATTATTACCTCTGGAGCCTGATACTAAAAGTTTGCCTGGGGCTGCCAGGAGTCTAGGTACGGTCCTGGGAACTAGCACTGACATTATTATGTGGGCCATAAATGGCTGGAGAATTTCAGTATTTCTGCATCTTTCAGTCAGTAAATTCAAACAAATAATTTTCCCTCATTAAAAAAAATATCTCCCTCTGTTTTGTCACTTTGTAAGCAGTATTCTGCTATTTTCTTCCCACATAGTGCAGTAGCATTGCATCTAGAAATGACCCAAGACTCAGGATCTAAATACTCCCCAAATCTTGCAGATTTGCAATTTTTTTTTTCAGTTTGTATATCTAGAATGAGCCCAACCAAATTGCCATGGTAAAGGTTGGCCTGATTTAGAACTATCTTTATAGAAAAGCTGCTATTACTGCTCGGAGAATCGATAAAATCAACAGCCATACATGAACAGTTATATGATTTGTGAGAAGAGAACTTTAAAACCCATCCATTTTACAACAGCACAACTGAAATTAATCTTTGTGATTGTTATTGTGACTCTTTAAAATATATTTTGTCCTGAAGTTGGCAAAATTTAAGAACCTCTTAACATGTCTGCCTACCTCTGTCTGCCTCTAAAATATTGCAGGTAGCTTTGCTAAGCATGCTCAGCCTGCTGATTAGGTTTAAAAAGGTGACAGTAGTCAGGTCTTTTTCTGAACGTAGACAAGCCAATTTATATCCCCCCCTCCCCTCCAGTTCAACTTGAGAGATTTTTTTTTTACAGCATTTTTTTCAGATCACCTTTTCTGAGGTGTCACTTACAATGCATCATGCCTAGATACATCATTCATGCTGCAGTTCACAATGGATTTTCCATAATTTAATTCCCTTCTAGAGTGTTACCTGTGAGACTCAATATTTTAATTTATTTTGTTTACTCTAATACTGTCTAGATCTCTTCCCCAATCCCCTTGCCTTTTGCCACAGACAACTCCATTCCTTTTCACTTCAATGGAAACTTTATCTGATTCATAGTGTTTTGTTTTGTGAGTTTCTCAAGACTTTACAGCACTTGAGATTGATAAGTGTGATATGATATAATGTACAGATGCATTTCCTGAAGGGACGTCACTTTTGCCAAGTTTCTTATAAGTGCTGGAAGTTTGGGGAAAATATGCCAGTATTTTAAGAGACCTATAAAATATGAGCCAGAGAAGTTAAGCCAATAAAACTAGACTGATTTACACCAGCTTAGGATAGCTCTATATTTAAAAGGCTGCTTCATACAAAGTAATAGGCACATATTTTTAGTCTATTAAAATAATTTTACTCATGATGGTGATTATTAATCATTTATTTGAAGATTAGCAAAATCAAAACATTCTACACAAGGCTTGTTGAAAGTTCACTTTATAAAAAAGGAAATTATTCTTTAGGTATAAGGGCTTGTGAAATCTAAAAGATAATAATAGCCCTTCACATCTGGTAAGAAATACTGTCCAGCTGGATGGCAACTAGCTGGATGGCAGCACTATGGAAAAAGATCTGGGAGTCTTGACAGATCAGATTAAATATGAGTCTGCAGTCTGATGCAGCCATGCAAAAGAAAAATGCAGTTTTGGGACCCATCAATAGAAGCTTTAGGTGCAAGACATGGGAGGTGATCATGCCACTCTACTCGACACTGGCTCAGTCTCATCTGGAATAATGTGTGCAGTTCTGGGCTTCACATTTTAAAAAGCAAGTAGAGGAGTTAGAGAGGGTCTGGAGGCTGGCAACAAAGGTGATAAAGGCTTGGAAAGCAAGTCATATGAGGAGAGGCTGAAGGACCTAGTCTTGTTTAGGTTGCAGAAAAGTTGTTTAAGAGGGGATGCAATAGCAGTCTTCAAATACTTGAAGGGTTGCCACAGTGAAGAGGTGAAGTACCTTTTCTCTCTTGCTGCAAAGAGGAGGACATGGACCAATGGCTTGAAGTTGCAGCAATGTATGTTTAGATTGGATATTTGGAAAAACTTCAGTGTTAGAAGAGTGAAACAGTGGAAGAGACTGAGTAGAGAAGCTGAGGACCCCCCATCACTGGAGGTGTTCAAGAAGCTGGACAGACATTGTTTAGGAATGATCTAGGCGTAGCTATGCCTGTGTTCTACTATGAGTATTTCCCAAAGGTTATAAAAAGAATGGATCTGGACCAGGGGTTGGCAACATTTTTGGGCAGAGTGCCAAAAATACTCACAACCTTGACTTGATGGTTGCTTTTGCCCCTTCTTTTTGCTACATGTCAAGATATTTTTAAGTCTCCCTCAGAGGCATTGGGTATTTGGTACAGCCAAGGCTAGGTATTTTGGCTGGGGTGTGCCAATGCTCCTGCTGGGACCAAAGCTGGGAGTTCCTGGCTACAGGGTTTTGCCCCTCCTCTCAGGGTCAACATATCTGGGGACTCATAACCATATATGGGGTCAGGAAAGAATTTTACCCCATGGTCAGATTGGTATGGACAGTAGAGGTATTAGCCTTCCTCTGTAGATGGGGCAGTGGCCTTCTACCTGGTATTTCTTGAGCATATAGTAACAACCTTGTATAGAAGCAAGATACTGGCTGCCTTGGTTCACATGCTTTAACTGTAGTGGGTTAGGGTGTTATGTCTGTGTGGTAGTCTTATGTAGAATTTAGACTATGGATTGTATAAAATAGTTTGGATAGGGATGATCCTTCCTCAGGCAGGGGGTTGGACTAGATGATCTCTGGAGGTTCCTGACAGCCCTACTTCTCTATGATTCTCTATGATTACAACTACATAGTACTTATAGATCTCTTCTATAAAGAGTAAGTGATTATAGTCTGAAAATGCTGTGGGTTACAAATAGTATAACATTAAGGGAGTTTTCATTATAAAAAGGTGACCATGCAAATGTTGTCATAGGATTTGTATTTCTCCAATTTTCATAACATACATGCTTACCTTACAGACCAATGATTTTTCCTGACTGTTAGCAATGCACATTCAATGTGAACTCTGAAGTCCCCTATCAATAAGCATTCTGCATGCCAAATGACCTCTTCACTTATTCTTACACAACCATATTGCCCAGAGGCATAGCAAGGAAATTCAGCACCCAGGGTGGGAAAGAGCACCCTGGAAATAGGAGAAGCAACATTCCACTTGCCCCCTTGCCTCCCTTCCCCTAAGATATACTATATGGCATGATGCTGCATTGCCCAGCTCCTGTGGCTGGAAAGCAGCAGAACAGGGCTTCCCTTGTGCTGCAAAGGCTTGCAGGGGAAAATCATCAGGGGGTCTTTCTTGTGGCATGGGAAGCCCATACTGGGCCACTGGAGTTGTGCAGTTGAGTGCTGCACCAAGCAGTTTCTCCAGGGCAAGAGGAGAACAATTTTGCTTGTCCACGAGGCCCCCAGATGCACTCCTTGGTATGGTGTTGTACAGCTCCAGTGGCAGGGCATGGGCAGTGTGGGGTTTCCATCCTAGATGGCACCTGGGGCAGGTGCCCTGCTCACCCTTTCCTAGTTACACTACTGATATTATCTGCAAAACTTGTTCTCACTGACACTGCAATTACTTTGTTACCCTCAGTATTGCATAGGTATAACAGTACCTCAGAGTGGTTCCTTTTATGAATCTAAATAAGTGGTCAGAATTTCAGAAGCTTTGAGCAATCAGCAGTTTCTTGTGATAAAAATGTGTTTTGCTGGCTGCTTTGCATGTTTCCAAATTGGGATACAGTTATGGATGCTGAGCACTTCTGAAATACTGGCCTGTATGAAACAACTGTTTTGGCAATAAAGAAGAAATAACCTTAATATCTTTGAAAATTAGGGTTAGAATGGACCTCAGCAGGTCATCTAGTCCAACACCCTGCTCAAAGCAGGACCATCCTCAGCTAGATCATCCCAGCCAAAATTTTGTCTAGCTAGGTCTTATAAACCTCCAAGGATAAAAATTCCACCACGTCCCTGGGGAACTTATCCCAGTTCTTTACTACCCTCCTCATGAGAAAGTTTTTCCTAATATCTAACCTTAAACTTCCCTTGCTGCAGTTTGAGACCACTGCTCCTTGTTCTGTCATCTGCCACCACTGAGAACAGTCAAGATCTGAGGTAGGTAATCCCCAGTATGAGTGCCAGGGTGTGGCATGCAAAGGCATTTTGCTTGGCATGTGCACCTTAGGATGGATGTGGGGACTAGGCTGGGGCTGCACTGCCACAACAAGGAACAATCCCCACAGCTCCCCCGCTGTCCACCCCTGGCACTCCAACATCTTACAAGTCAAGGTTGTGGGTGTTTTTGGCACTCTGCCCAAAAATGTTGCCAACCCTGGTCTAGATCCATTCTTTTTATGACCATCCTTCAGGTACTTGAAGGCTGTTATTAAATATCCTCTCAGTCTTCTCTTCTCCAGACTACATAAGCCCTGTTCCCTCAGCCTTTCCTCAGAAGTCATGTGCCTCACCCCTCTAACCATCTTCCTTGTTCTCTGCTGCATTCTCTCCAATTTGTCCACATCCTTCCTGTAGTGGGGGTCACAAAACTGGATGTAGTACTTCAGATGTGGCCTCACTAGTGCCAAAGAGAGGGGAAGAATCACTTCCCTCAATCTGCTGATAACACTCCTATTAGTGTATGCCATTAGCCAGTATGTCATTAGCCTTCTTGGCAACAAGAGAACACCATTGGCTCATAATCAGCTTATTGTTCACTGTCAGCCATCAGTCTTTTCTACAGAGCTGCTGCTTAGCCAGTCAGTCCCCAGCCTGTACCAGCACATAGAATTGTTCTGTCCTAAGTGTGGGACTTTGTGCTTGGCCTTAATGAACCTCATGATATTTATTTTGGTCCAATACTCCAATGTCTTGAGGTCTATCTGAATCCTAGCCCTACACTCCAGCATATCTGATACTTCTCCCAGCTTGGTGTTATCTGCAAACTTGCTGAGGACGCACTCTATCTCATCTTCCAAGTCACTTATGAAGATATTGAATAAACCCAACATCAGGACCAACCCCTGGGGTGTTCTACTTGAAACCAGCTGCCAACTAGACATCATGCCATCGATTACTACCCTTTCAGCCTGATGATCCAGCCAGTTTTCTATCCAATTTGCAGTCCATTTATCCAAACCATACTTCTTTAGCTTGCTTGAAAGAATGCTGTGGGAGGCCATATCAAAAACCTTGCTGAAGTCAAGTATATCACATCCACTGCTCTCCCCACATACACAACGCCAGTCACCTCATCATAGAAGGCAATCAGGTTGGTCAGGCATGACTTGCCCTTGGTGAGTCATGAGAGCTATCCCACCAAGTCTCTGTTATTCTAATCATATCACAGTTCCGTGACTACAAGGACTTCTGATTCGTTCTGCTTTTTTCCCAGGCTCCATGCATTCATGTAACTAGCCAATTGCCCTGAGGTAACTAGCCTATTGCCTTACTTTCTCAGGAAGAATTAGAAGGCCTCCCCTGTTGCCTCCTTCTGCTTGTGCTTCCTCCAGGTCAGCTGATTCTCCACTTATCTCAGGGCTTTGGTCTCCATCCTTTGATGAACCTCATTTAAAGCCTTCCTCACTTGGTTAATGAGCCTGTCTGCAAAGATCTTTTACCCTCTCTTGATAAGGCAGACCCCACCGCTTCCTTGCAATCCTTCTTCTTCAAATAAATAAATCCCAGTTCAGTTTCCTGTCCTTGTTACTCTTTTGTATTCCAAAGAAAAATAGCAAAAGTTCCAAAAACTTATTCTGGGGTTAGAGGTTATTACCTAGAAGCCCCTCTACATGCTCATGTACAGGCACAATCAGATACAATGCACGATTCACACAATTGTGCCTCCTGCCATAATGTGTGCACGGCAGGAGGTGCGTATGCATGGATTCTGCTTTAGATCTCATTGCACTTTACCACAAGTGCAGGGGAAGCTGGAGATCATGATCCCCAGCTCCCTTGGCACCAGCTCCTATGGCTGTGAGACCCACAGGTGAAGGGGTTCCATGGGATTCACAGTGAGGGAAGCGCTGGGAATGCTGCCCTGCCTCCACTGTGAGTATTGTTGGCTGCGAGGCTCTCAGCAGGAGACTCACAGCGGTAGCAGCATTCATTCCCTTGCATAGAGCCCCCAGCAGCCCACATTGCTTGGGGCTCACAGCCTCAGCAGCAAGAATGCCCTTATGGGTTATGGAGCTCAAAGCAATAGCAGTGTTTCCCAGTGCTACCCCTGCTGCGAGCCCCACACCACGTATCATTGCGAAACTTGCAGTGGCAGCAGCAAGGAAAACATTGCCCCCGCTGCAAGCTTCATCAGGTGTGGGGCTCACAGCAGTGGCAGCGTGGGGGAACAATGCCGCTTCTGTGAGCCCCACACATTAAGAGGTTCACAACTGGGGCAATGTTCTCCCTGCTGATCCCGCTGCAAGCCCTGCAGTGATGTCAGCTGTGGTGCTCGCAGCAGAGGTAGCGCAGGGGAATGCTGCCACTGCTGTGAGCCCCAGACCTTAGAAGGCTTTCCGTGGGCACTGCCTGTGTTGTGAGCCCCACAGCCAAGGAGGCTTGTTGGCAGGGGTAGCACTCTGCCTCTGCTGCAAGCCCCACAGCTGACAGTGCTGCCACCTCTGCTGGCGCTGGCAGTGAGTGGTGCACCTCTGTGGTTCGGAGCCCTCCAGTTGATGACCACGCATTCAATTAATAGTATGATCAGAACAAACTACAAAGTTTATTACATTGCGTGGAATAACTTTGTAGCTTATTGCTTGTTTTAACACACCATTAATTGGTTTAACATGTAGCTGGGTGACAATTTAAGGTGTGATTACCTGGTCAATCATGCCTTAAGTCTAACATGTAGACAGGGCCTTGTACACATAGGAAGCCTATTTGATGCATTTAATACCATTTTATGTCATCATGTTTAAGCATAAAGAAGCACTTTTAACTACACTAAAAGGAGAGGAGAGAAAAAAGGACAGTAGAATTTAATTATGTATTAACAAGCCAATGTGCATGAGCACTGGTAACTATTTAACTACAGGAAAGCATTGGATCAATTTGTGCCCTCAGGCCCTCATTAATATGACCATTGTTACCAAATCATGTATCAGAGTTTATCCCTTTAT
Source organism: Crocodylus siamensis (assembly GCF_052110815.1). Lineage (NCBI taxonomy): Eukaryota > Metazoa > Chordata > Crocodylia > Crocodylidae > Crocodylus > Crocodylus siamensis. The sequence continues at coordinate 216,949,225 of NC_143398.1, read as the reverse complement.
TTCTAGTACTGCATATTCTGGCAATTGGAGGCCACATCCTACTGCTGTGGAGCTTTCCTGAGAGAAGAAGAGAAATGTCATGAAAAAGTCCTCTTAATATCTAGAAAGGCAAGAGAAATCAGTGGGCTTGTTTCATTCCTTGTACACATATATGGACATGCATGGAGTTATGCATGAGTTGAATCTAGTCAAGGTTACCTATAGTCTATTTCTTGAAACATTATTCATTTAAATCTGGAAATTATGTTGATGAGATTAGCATTTGTGATATTTTCTCTTCCAAATGCTGTGTGCTCTCAGAAAAATGAATAGATAAATACAAATATGTTTTTAAAAATCTATAAATAATCTATTTTGAAGATTCTTTTCTAAACATACCTTGGCACTAGTTAAAATATGTGAGTAAAAGAGTCTAATTTAGGGGGAGGGGAAGTTGTTATTAAGTAGGTCATTGTTTTTCCATATACAAAATTTGTGTTCTTATGTCTCCATTTTCTCTGTAAGATTCTTGTTTGATTGTTTACCTTCTCTCCTTTCAGCTTTCCTTATGATCATTCTATTTTCCTTCCATCAGAAATTTTGAACTAAAATTCTAGCAGTTGTTAGACCGGTGTGGGCAAAATGGTAGATCCAGCTGGTGGCTGGACTGCATTTCCCAGCAGCCCCTGCCTGCGTTACTGTAGCCAATTTCCATGAAGACCCCAGGAGCGGTGGCACTGCAACAGCTTGGGGCCAGGGTTTCCATGGAGACTGGCCCCAGAAGCACTGCCAGGGTGTGCAGCATCAGGGCAAGGAGCTGCTTTGCAGCTGAGACAGATCTTGCAGTGGTAACAGCACGGTCCAGAGCTGGGGCAGAGCTGCGATCCGCTGCTTGCATGCCCCTGTCTGGCATGTGTGGGCAGCAGATCACAGCTCTGCCCCAGCTCCAGACCATGGTGTCACTGTCACAAGATCCCTGCCCTGCCATGCACTCAGCTAGCAGTGCCTGGGCTGGTCTCTATGAAAACCCCGGTCCCACACTATCACAGCACCGCTGCTCCTGGGGTCTCCATGGAAACTAGCCACAGTGATGTGTGCAGGGGCCGCTGTGAAATGGAGTCTGCTCATGAGCCAGACTTCGCACCCTCATGCTAGACTCAGGAGGAGGAAGGCCCTCATGCATTTTAGCCCCATGAGGTGAAGAGGAAGAGAAAATCCCCTTCCTCCTTTTTAGGGTCCTTTCCAAATACATTTCGTGACATAAAATCAGTGTCATGACTTCATTGTGATGTCAACATTTGAAAAGTGCACATGTAGGAACATTTTTTCATAATCTGTATATTTAATTTGGTGGCCTAGGCAACTCTTAGTGACTGCAGCTGTCATTATATCAAAGTCTTTAAACAATATATATCAAATGGAAATGTAGTCTTTTACTAAAAGAGTGAAAAGGAATTGGAAAGATTACACCTGCTCTTATATATTCCACAACAATTATCTAATTTTATACTCACTCTTTCTCTTCTTCATGACTGTGAGAAACCCACCCAAGCAGTGGAGAAATTAGGGTACATCTTTGTTGTGCAGGTCAGTTTTGGAGATGTCAGCCACCTTCATAACTGGTAAACCCAGCTTTTGAAGTTTGTATATGAGATCAGCTTGCTAGTCACTTGCTAAGTTTTTTTGGGTGGCCCTAGGACATTTAGATAGTTGAGTAAGAAGAAAGGAGCTGCAAATCCTATCCTTATCCTCAGCCATGAAGAGAAATTGGGGTGAGAAAATGCAGTGATGGTTTCTATGAGTTCAAAGTGGGGAGGTTTTCTTTTGCTACAAGGCAGTAGGTTTACACTGTAGCAAAGCAAATTCCTATTATATCTCAAAAGGAAAAATCCCCCCAAAAACAAAACCTTTCTAAAGATAAGTACCATATAACATTGGACCAAACACCTACAAGAGATCTGGAATCTCCTTCACTGGAGACTTTCAATAAGAGGCCAGATAAGCATCTGTCTAGGATGGTTTGAGCATAAAACATGCTGCAACTGGGCACATCTACACGTGCTATTAGCACTGGAGTTTATTGCTCCCAGGCACTGTATTTACATATACCTGGGACTGTAGCATGTTGAGCCAGGTCAAAGCAGCCCCAGCTGGCAGGGGGGATGGGGAGTCAGCCTTCCAGCCTGGGGATGTTCCAACCCAGCTCAACGTGTTTTGGAGGGGCTGCCTGGGGAACAAGTGTGCTGCAGTGTGGGGCTAGCCTGCAGGCAGTCCTTGCATTTAAAGCACCCTCAGGCCCCAGCCCACTGCATCAGCATCTATATGTGCAGTGCTGCAGAGTGAATTAGTTTTCTGTAGCCTAATAGGGCTGCACATGTAGACTCAAGACTTTTACTGCGAAGTTAGTCTACTCTGCAATAAACATCTTGTGTAGACACACCCACAGTGTAGAGGGTTGAACTGGATGCTCTTTGAGGTCCCTTCTAACCCTTGGATTCTTTGAGTATCAACAAATGATGTCTTAGGTTCAAACCTATAACTAGGTCAAAGGAAAAGTAGTCATACAATTCCCACTTGGCCTTTGCCTCAAACCATCACAAAGCAGTGATTATTCTGAATTTTGATGTAACGTATGTATCTGAGGGAGAAAAAAGGAATGAATGACTAGATTAGAGAAGGTGACTTTGTAATCTATAAATACCTATAGTAGGTCTTTCTTTTCAGCTTTAAACTGGAGTAGCAAACTCCCTTATAAAATAAATCCAAAATCTCACTGAGTTACTGTGGAGTCCATTGGGATTTTGTTAGAGAAGAGCACTTTAAAAATTACACTGCAATCAAACTTAAAACACATGGGTGACTGGTTCACCGGTGCCTTCTGGGTTGGGGGGGCACTTGCCCCCCCAGTGGCCAGTCAATGACCAAGGGAGGTCCCCTCGTGGCTGATCCCACCAACTGGGGAGGGACAGGGTGCCCCGCAGCCAATCCCACCAACTGGGGGGGAGGCGTGTCCCCATGCAGGCGATCCCACTAACCCACAAGTGGCAGCGGCACACCACTGGCACTTGTGGGCATGCTGCTGACACTTCCAGGTGAGTGCAATTGGCCGTAGGGGAACCATGGGGATCACTTCTCCTGGCGCCCCCACTCTCTGGCCAGCGCTCTCGGGGGGGCACCAGTGCTCTCGCTTGCTCCCCCGCTGAAGGAATGCTGGCTGTCAGGGGGTGCACATGCACCCCTGTGCACCCCCTATGTGTCACTACTGCTAAAACATGTTTTAATCTTTTTTATACTATTAAGATCTCTTGTTTGCTCTCACGTTGTTTCTATTTTTAGTATTTCAAAACCTCTTGACTCTTAGGATAAGGAAAGAGTCTAACAAACTCTGACCTTCACTACACAGTTAGACTTCAGTTGTATACTAATGAAAACTGTCTCTTTCTATATCCTTTTAGCTAATCTAATTGAGTAATGATATATGAAGACGCTTCAGTACACATACATCATGCCTTTGTGAACAATTTGAAATATATGCTCCAGCTAAGTCCAGAATTATTAAAAAGACCTGTGTTTCCAGATTATTCAAAAAACAATATTTAATAGTCATTTTTTCATTACGCTAATTCTTGCATTCATTTTGAGTCTAAATTACCTTCTTCACCAATATATTAGGTCAGTAATGGTGTCAAGCATTTTGATTGTTGTTTTCAAAGGACAAATTGCCTTCTGCAGCAACTAAAAACACACTTCATAAGGGACAATCTATTATAACAGTAGTGTTACCTTTTAAAGAGAAGCAAAAAAATATTTCTAGCATAAACTGATGGAAAAATTACTGTAAGGCTATTAGAGAAATGAAACACAGCAAGAAATACTCCTGGACAGAAAAAGAAAAGGAACAATTAATCTTTGTAATAGTCAAATTCATTATATTTATTATAGAAGGATCAATGGGAACTGGGTTTTAAAATTAATTTCAGTCAGAGCAGGTTGCATCTTGCCCCCACCCCTAAAAAGAAATAGATGTATATTTCATGAGAAAGGGGGCTGCAGCAGTGGAGTGACAGATTGAACATGACCCCCAATAATTAGTTTCCAAACACAGAAAATTAAAACAAAATTATAATTTGTTCATATACAGAATCAAATTATTGGGTGGGGGCATCTTAAATTCAAAGCTGTCTTGGGTAAATATGGTAGTCCAACACCCTAACATTTGTAAAATATATATCATCAAATGGTAGGAGTTCTCATCAAAGAAAGAACTGACCACTTTTGATTACTTTGTTTGAAATTTCCCCCCCTAAAATTATGGTAAAGGCAGGCATATTCTTTTTCTCTTTTTTAGTGTTTTCAAGAATCTAAAAGTAATTTTATAACTTCATGCCCTCTGAGACTACAACAAAGGGACATTCCGTGGAACTCAAAGTTAGTCATTATTAAAAGTGATAAAAGAAAATCGTTTTCCACACAGTGTACAAAGGAACAAGTTACCAGAAGATTCTATTAAGTCTAAGGTTTTAGGCGGTATTCAAAAGATTTAATGTTTATATAGCTTACCCATAAATATAATTACAAGAACATTTCCTCAACATACAAAACCAAACTTTCAAAAGATAAGAAAGATTATAATAAGGCTGCCTCTCTGTGCATATAATACCAGTTTTAATTGCATGATTGCCAGGGATCCTGGTTTTCTCTGTTTAAAGGTCCCAAATTCTCCGATTTTAGAAAAACAAAACCCACCTTTTGCTGTGATTAAAATGAAACACCACTATTTATATAGGTTGAACACAATCTTTTATTGATATATTTACAATTTAAAGCAATTTGGAAGCCTACCAGTACCATTATAATAGAATACATTCCAGCTACCTATATATTTTGGCATTTGATTTTGTTTGTTTTTTCATGGAAAATCAGAGCTCCCCTTGCCTCCCTTGCTCACCAAGATGTGGGTCCAGCTGTCGCTGTGCCCCTGCCTTTTGCGATACTAAGCAGCACTAATATGCTGGTGCTCTACCCCTGCTGGTGCCCTACCCCTACTGATGCCTCTCACTCCCAACCCACAGCCCCTCGCTCCTGACCCACAGCTACCTAGCCCTGCTAGTGCCCCTCACTCCCAACCCACAGTCCCCTGGCCCTCTCAGTGCCCCTCCTGAACCACTTCCTCCTGCCCTGCCCCTAGCCCCTAGCCCCCAGTGTATGAGGAAGGGAGTGGGTGTGGCCCAGCAGGCAGGACCCAGTGTGAAAGGGAGTGCTGTACTGTCATGGTTGCCAAGGTTAGATGCAGCAGCAATGGCAGTGCAGAGCTGTGCCTCCCCCCGCCCCACTGCTGCCAGGTGGGCAGGAGGTGCCTCACCTTTCTCGGCCACTGGGAGCAGGTGGCTCCTGCTCAGAGTTGGTCCAGTCTGAATGCATCCTTATGACCCATACCCCGCACCTCACTGTTAGGGGGCAAGTGCCCCCCCCACTGCATCACCTGTACTCCAACCCCCCAACATATGGCCTGTTCACCCCACATCATCTGTGTCTCCTTCCCTCCCCATCCCCATAGACTTACCTGGAGGGAGCTGTAGGAGCTGCTCTTCACTGCTGCCTGGCTACCACATACGTACTTGGGTGAACTATGTCCAACTCCCCCCTGCCCCAAACAGCCCCTGGTAGACTGAAACTCTGCCACCCTGCAAAGGGAAACCCATGGTTTCCCACGTTTTTCTCCTTTAAAGGAGAAAATCTGTGTTTTTCTCTGTTAAAAGAGAAAATGCATGTTTTTCCATGTTTTTCTACAGCAAACAGAAAACTCAGATCCTTGATAATCATATACTACTTGTTTACTCTTAGGACCTCCAAATCATTCTGCACACAGGAAGGATGAGGATCATTTAATAAACAGCTATTCTATATTTTCATGCACTTTTGACCAATGGGTAATCCTATGTCTTGTTTACCAAGTATTACACAGACCCTGTCTAGAAAAAAAAAATTACTGATTACTTTGTTAGCTGTTTTTTGACACTCATCACTGTAGTATTTGAATGCTCCATAAACATTAAATTAATTTATTGCTACATAAACATTAAACACCTTTGTGACTTTAGAGAGTGCTATTATTCCCATTATATCACTGAGAAACAGAGGCACAAGCATTAAGGAAAAAATCCCACTGATTTTGAGTGTCCTGTTTGAGATGCATAGCACCTAATTTTCAGGTTTCTTGGTATTGCATTGCACTCTATATAGGCTGACCATACAGGACACCATCCAGGAAATCTGACACTGCTCCCCAACAAAAGTGAGTGGGGAAGAGGCTGCATGGCAGGCAGGTATCAGTGCCTGCCTGCCTTCCTGCAAGGTGCTCCACACTTCTCCAATTCCCAGCCAGACTGTACCTCCTACCCTTGAATTTCCAGGATGCCCATTACGGGCACATCCAGATAAGTGTGGACATTTGGTTCCCCAGGGACAAGTAGCAGTTGTGCACCTTGCACCACAGCTACTTGTCCCCAAATAACACCCATGACACACATGCTTTGATGTGCAACAAATTACCTTGGGAGCAGTAGACCAGCATTGGGATGGCCCCAGCAGACTTACCTAGGGTCCAATAAGCTCTGACTCCAATAAGCATTTCTCTGTCTAGAGTTCTCTAGCAGTCTGCTCTTCCTGTATAAATACACATTTCTAAGCAGCATTCTGATGTACTGTAGCAAGCACTGCCTGAGTGGGAGACAGGCATACAACTATTCTAGCTATGGCTCCATCTACTTTTTTCATTGGTGTTTCCATATGTCTCTCATTTTGCCTCATCTACAGTACAAAAGACTCTGGGACTGGCTGGTGGCTGCCTCAGCCCCACAGTTTTTCACTGGCTTCAGTACTGTTTTCATGTCTTGATGGTACAGATAAGACTTCTGCTGAGCACAATGTTTATTGGAGTCCTTTGTTACAAGTACAACTAACAATAAGGATCAGTTATAAGGTCAAGTAGATTAAAATTCAGCCAATAGTCTGGATTTGGGAGCATTTCAACAAAACAGTAACCTAAATGTAGGAAACAAGTCTAGTCAAGCAAATTGAAAGCTACTATTTTCCTAAGCAAAGGGGAGTTTAAATGAAGTTGTATTTTAACCATGTATTAAGAGCCAGACATTACAACAGTTACCTGGAGCTTTAAGAATAACACAAACAGAACCCAACACATTTTATAATATGCAGGTCTTGTAAAAATGACCATGATTCCACTAGTGAGTGACCCAATAACTGATCAGCTTCCTACTTCCTAGCTATTGTTCATCTTTAACACAAGTAATAGAGGAGAACAGTCTTGTTTATTTATTTGATGTAACCTTTCTACCTCTGAGCCTGTTGGGTGCTGTTTGCTATGGGGGTTCTCTAGGGTCCAACTCCCATAGAAAACTGCAGCATTGGTGCATGTATGTGACCTAGGGCCTGGACACACAGTACATTTACATCAGTTTTCTGCACCAGATTCTAAAGTGAACAGATGACCAACCATTCTGTGGTAACTGCATAGGGTACATATGACAACATTTTACAATTAGATGGGGAGAGAGCACATAAAAATCTCTTTGCCTTGAGCAAATGGCTATCCAGGCTAAGCTACAGACACCCTATGGCCATGTACACACATTCAAATAATCTGGGAGAATTCTCCCAGGTTTATTCTCGTGATAAAGAAACTGATCCAGAGCCTCATGTTCTGAGGCCCTGAAGACTGGAGAGTTCACAGTGTGGACAGCATAAATCTACAACAAAATGTAAATGAGTTATACTTCATTGCCATACAAATATATCCAGAACCAGCAGGCAACCATTGATCCTCTGGATCATGGTATATGTGAAAGAGGTCTAATTAGGAGCCTGATGGATTTTGTGTAGTTTTGTGACCATCACACCAAGACCTTTGAAGCATACACCTAGACGAGAGCATGGAGGAACTGTCAACTGACCAAGACCTACCATCCACATGTTAGACCACGGAGACAGAATCCAAAGGCCAGACCAAGTCCACATATTTAGTGCCTCAAATGTTGCAACCATAGGCAGAGGAAGAAAATATTATTTCGGGGGGCTGAGTGTATATACACACATACACACACTGCCCAGCAGGTAAGTCTATGGAGGGGAAGCAGGGGGACAGACTGAGGCCCCCACAGTGAGGAAGGGAGTGGGGCAGGGGCAAGACCTACAGTAAAAGGGGCCCTGAGGCATGTTGTGGGATGGTCAGAGCCCAGGTGGCTCATCCAGGAGTATAGGGGGGCTCCCACCCCTGCACACACCCCGGGGGAGGCACGGGGGGGCACGTGCTCCCCAGATTTGTGCACAGGGTGAAGGTGGGCTGCAGCTGTGGGCTAGGGCTCTACACCCCACTGCTGCTTTCTTGGGAGCTGTGTAATGCATGTTCCAGCCACCACCAGGCTGTACCACTTCTCCTGTTTGCCCAGCAGTGACAGGCACATGGTGTAGCATGGCTCCTGAGGCAGAAGAAGTGGGGCATAGAGCTCAGCATGCAGCGGGCAGCCCACCTCTGCCCCATGCACAAATCTGGGGGGCACATGCCTCTCCTGGGGTAAGCGCAGTGGCGGGAACCTCCCTGTAGCCCTGGACAAACTGCCCAAACTCTGACCATCCCATGCCCCACTCTGGGGCCTCATTCATCCCAGCCCCTGCCTAACTGCCTCCCCACTGTGGGGCCTCGATCTGCAATCCCCAATGCCGATTCCCCTTTACAGACTCGCCTGTTGTCACAGGCTGCGATCCTGGCTGCATATAGACTGCAGTTGTGTGTCAGTGTCTGTGAATGTCCCCTGCTGCAGCTGCCCGGAGCCTGCACCTGGGCTGCCCTGAAGCCCTCTGCACTGCCACTGCTGCCCTACAATTGTGGGGTGGGGACTTAGCCCTGTTAGCCCTGGCCTTCCGTCTTCTGGTTGCAGCTTCTACCAGAGATCAGCAGATAAGAACTAGAATCTCCCAGGGTAAAAAAAAAATTCCAAAAAAAAAAAAAAAGCTGGACAGCACATATGGCAGCAGTACGTGCCACCCAAAAACAGAGCCTGGCTGGCCAGAACCATGCTCCAGCTTCTGCCCAGACTTCCTGCCATGGCTGCAGCTCTCTGAGGCACCCAGGCACGGGTGCTGGCCCCAGGCTCCATTGTCCCACCTAGGGTAAACTGCTGTATGCCAGAGGGCATGTAGCGTGGGTGTTTCCCAGGAATACATATATCCATGCTTATTTGGATGCAAACTTTGATTCTTTTACCTCAGAAGTAATAAAATATAAAGTGTTTGCAATTTACATAGAAACCTAGAGAATAATTTTTAGAAATATGAATTCTACCGAACAGGGAGACTACTGTATATTATTTTTTCTAATGCTCAAGAGAAATGGGTAACGTTCAGTTTTAAGACCCAAGCAGTTTTAAGGGTAAATAATCAGGTCAAGTTCATCTCTTGGTTGTTTAGAGAAAAATAAATAAAATTGTAAAGACCTACAAAGTAATTCACATGCCATCTGAATATTTTAATCTAAAAATATTATTACAAAAACTGAAAATACTTTAACAGTTGTAGACATAACAGAGTTTTAAAAAGTCAAACCTTTGTATGTGTACATATATACAGCTTTGCAGATTATTTTAAAGCCCCCAAGAGATGAAGTAGTACAGTTTATCCAGAGTGTGTTGCTAGGAAACCTTTACATTGGCCAAATTAATGAGCAGAACATTATAGTTGAAATAATATAACAGGAAGATCTAGACCACACAAATAATCAAACAGGTTAATGAAATGATTCACAGTTTTTCCTGTTTAGTATTGAATTAAAACAACAAATCTAAATCAGCATTTCTCTGCCACTCTTTTGTTTATATTAATTGTGCATGAGAGATGTGCATAGTTCTTAAGATTATGATTTGTCTTCACTGCATGCTTTAAGGACACACATACCGTGCAAAATTATATATATTTTTATAAATATAAGACAGATCATATATATATATATATATATATATAATTTCTTGAAGATATTAATAACAAAGTCTGTTTTGAAAATTCTGAAAAGGAGAGTTTGTTCTTATCACTGCTACTTTTACTTTCCTCCCTTTCAACCGTCAGCCTATCTTCCTGATAGCATCATATTCAAATTGTCTCAAGTGCTCACAAAATTTGATCCTCTGTATTCCTACATTTTGTTCTCTCCACTTCTACAATGAAATTGTGTCAGGCTTTTAGGAAAAGTTAACAGTCCAGATCCTCTGGTAGTTTAAAATGGAGTTGCGTTGATTTGTACTGGAGTTCTTGACTTATCTATGAAATGATCAACCTCATAATTTTAGGGAAAAAAACTGTTTCATAGTGTTTCATATATTAGTCCAAGTTAAGGACCCAGAGGATGTGTCTACACATACATTTGATGTAGGACCAATTTAACTGCAAGTAAACTACTCATCAGTAAACACTCTTGAGCAGGCATCTACACATGCAGGGAAGCGGAACCAGATTTGCTGCTCATGGCAGCAAACTGCTCCTTCTTCCAGGGGCCCTGCAATGGGCACCCTACTGCCACCCGAGGGAGCTGCAGGTGCCTGCAGCCAGAGACCATCTTGAAAAGGCAGACCCACTCCCTACTCCCAGCTGCATTTCTGGCTAGGAGCAGTGTGCAGAACATGGGAGCAGAACATGGCAGCTGTCTCACTGCAGTCTCTGCCTCCCCACACTATAGTTGCTCTATCCCCTGCCCCTAGCAGCAATGCCCAGCTCCCTGGGCTCCTGATGGCCACTACACTGGCTCACCACGCTAACCACCAGCTGGTCCATAGCCATATGGGTCCTTATAGCTTCCCCACATGCAGCAACCACCTGCCCGGCTGCACCACACTATCCCAGGGCTGCTGCTGCTGAGCAGTGCCACCTGGACCCCAGCGTGCTAGCCAGACCCCAGCAGGGACACTAATGATGGGATCCTGAATCCCATCACTGGGGCCATCCACAACCTCCTGGGCCTCCATCCCTGCCACCTCTAGGCCCGTCGGACCAGCCAGGACCAGTGGCTGCACATTGAGTGATTTCATAGATTTCATAGACATTAGGGCTGGAAGGGACCTCGGGAGATCATAGAGTCCAGCCCCCTGCCCAAAGGGCAGGAAGTCAGCTGGGGTCATAGGATCCCAGCAAGATAAGCATCCAATTTACTCTTGAAGGTGTTCAATGTAGGTGCTTGAACCACCTCCGCTGGCAGACTGTTCCAGACCTTGGGGGCTCGGACAGTAAAGAAATTCTTCCTTATGTCCAGCCTGAAACGGTCTTGCAGGAGTTTGTGACCGTTCGACCTCGTCATCCCTTGGGGCGCTCTGGTGAACAAACGTTCCCCCAGATCCTGGTGGTCACCCCTGATAAACTTATAGGTGGCCATCAGATCACCCCTGAGCCTACGCTTTTCCAGGCTAAAGAGTCCCATGTCTCTCAGCCTCTCATCGTAAGATCTGTTTTCCTGACCTCTGATCATGCGCGTGGCTCTCCTCTGGACTCTCTCAAGCTTCTCCACATCCTTTTTGAATTGTGGAGCCCAAAACTGGACGCAGTACTCCAGCTGCGGCCTCACCAAGGCCGAGTACAAGGGGAGAATGACGTCCCGGGATTTGCTCGAGAAGCATCTATGGATGCAAGCCAGCGTTTTGGTCGCTTTATTAGCCGCAGCATCACATTGCAGGCTCATGTTCATCTTGTGGTCAATGATGACCCCCAAGTCTCTTTCTTCTGTAGTGCTATCCAACATAGCACTGCCGAGCCTATAAGGATGCTGCAGGTTTTTCCTCCCAAGGTGGAGAACCTTGCATTTTTCGGTGTTAAACACCATGAGGTTCTCGTCTGCCCATTTGCTGAGCTTGTCCAGGTCAGCCTGGATCACCCGCCTATCTTCTGGCGTGGATGCTTTGCCCCAAAGTTTGGTGTCATTGGCGAACTTGGCCAGTCCACTCCTGACTCCAATGTCCACATCATTAATGAAGATGTTGAACAGTATGGGTCCAAGGACACAGCCTTGAGGGATCCCACTGGTCACAGGGCACCACGATGAATGACTGCCATCAATTACAACCCTCTGGGTCCGACCACGGAGCCAATTTCCCAGCCAGCGGATCATGGTGGAGCCAAGGCCACAACTGGCCAGTTTGGCCAAGAGGTGATCATGGGATACCAGATCAAAAGCTTTTTTGAAGTCAAGATATATGACATCAATCTCTTCTCCCTTGTCCAGGTGATAGGTCACCTGGTCATAGAAGGAAATGAGATTGGTCAAACAAGACCTACCCGCAACAAACCCCTGCTGGCTATCCCTTAGGATGTTAGCCTGGGCCAGTCCCTCAAGGATGGCCTCCTTAATAAACTTTTCTAAGATCTTCCCCAGGATAGAAGTCAGGCTAATGGGCCTGTAGTTAGCCGGATCCACTCTCCTCCCTTTCTTGAAGATCGGCACCACATTGGCCTTCTTCCAGTCTTCGGGCACTACACCAGAGCGCCAGGAGTTTTCAAAGATCCGTGCCAGGGGCTGGGCTATGACGCTCGCCAGCTCCTTGAGTACCCTGGGGTGCAGATTGTCAGGGCCGGCTGACTTGAAGGTATCCAGCTTCTCAAGGTGTTCCTTCACGAGGTCAGCATTTATGGAGGGTAGGGGATCCCCATCACCCGGATCTCCCTGTCCCATAGCAGGCATGGGCGTCCCAGGGGACTGATGAAAGACTGACGCAAAGTACCTATTTAATAGGTTGGCTTTTTCCTGGGCGTCAGTTGTCAGTTGCCCCATCTGGTTTAGCAGGGGTCCAACGTTGCCCTTGCTTTTCCTCTGGCTCCCCACATATCTGAAAAAGGACTTTTTGTTGTCCTTGATGCCTGAAGCTAGTTGGAGTTCAGTTGCAGCCTTGGCTTTCCTGGTTTGCTCCCTGCAGGACCGGACCAGCGCAGAATAATCCTCCTTGGAGGTGAATCCCGTCCTCCATCCTTTGTAGGCTTTCCTTTTTAGCCGCAGGAGGTCCGCTAGGTCCCTGGAGAGCCAGGGGGCTGCTGTGCCTTCTTGCTGCCTTTCCTCCATGTTGGAATAGATTTAGCTTGTGCATTGAGGATCACTTCCTTGAGAAGCAACCACTCTTCTTGAACTCCCATCTCCCTGGGGTCATGGTCCCTGAGGGCCTGACTGACAAGCCTCTTGAGCTTGTCAAAGTCGGCTTTTCTGAAGTCAAGGACTTCTGTGTTGCTGACTGACTTGCCAGCTTTACGGCGGATGGTGAAGGTGATCAGCTCGTGGTCGCTGTCACCCAACTTCCCATCGATCACTAGGTTGCCGATTAGGTCGTCCCCCATAGCCAGTACCAGGTCGAGCAGTGCTTTGCCTCTCGTTGGCCCATAGACTTCTTGAGTCAGGTAGAGGTCATCCACGCACGAGAGAAAGCTTTGCGACCACTCGGATTTTGCTGAGTGATCTTCCCACGAGATGTCCGGGTAATTGAAGTCACCCATGACAACCAAGGTCCTGGAGCAAGCAGCCTCAGTCAGTTCCCGGGCGAACTCCTGGTCAAGCTCAGGACTTTGAGTGGGAGGTCTGTAGTAGACTCCCACCGTTGTGTCCCCTGTGCCATATTCCCCATGCATTTTTACCCAGAGGGTCTCTAGCTGTCCATGCTGGTTGCCAACATCAGCTTGCAGGGACATGTAGCTTTCCTTCACATAGAGAGCTACACCCCCTCCCCTTTTGTCAACACGATCCCTCCTGTACAGGGTATAGCCCTCTATACCCATGGTCCAGTCATGGGTGGAGTCCCACCAGGTCTCCGTTATCCCAGATCCCTTAAGTGCCTTGGTCTGCTGCCTTTCAAGGGTTGCTCAGCAGGCCAGCAGTGGCAGTAGTTCCCCCATCCCCCAGCAGGCTTAGTTTAAAGCCCGGTGGAGCAGGTCAGCCAGCCTGGCTGAGAAGAGCCTCCTCCCCAGGGGGGAGAGGTGGAGGCCATCTCTTCCCAGCAGCTCGCTGCCTCTCTTGCCAAAGAGCGGGCTGTGGTCATGGAAGCCAAAGCCTTCCCAACGACAGCAGCTCCGCAGTCTTTGGTTCACTACGTGGATCCTCCTCTCCCTCCTCCGCCCATAGACCGAGACTGGGAGGATCGATGAAAACACCACCTGAGCTCCCAGACCCCTAAGCCCCACTCCCAAATCCCTGTAGCACCTCATGACCTGGCTGGGGGTGCTCCAAGCCGTGTCATTGGTGCCCACGTGAATAAGGGGCATGGGATAGTAGTCTGTGAGCCGGAGGAGCTCTGGGATCCTCTCCGCAATGTCTCGGATGCGGGCCCCCGGGAAGCAGCAGACTGCCCGGGCTAAGGGGTCGTGGCGGCAGATTGCCCCTCAGTCCCCCGCAGGATGGAGTCTTCCACAACAAACACCTTTCGTTTTGTCTTGGGGAGAGCGGGGGCAGTAGCTGTGGTTGAGCCTGGGTTGCCTGCGGGAGCTGGCAACTGAGCAGGCTCTGCTGGGGCTGCAAGAGGTGTGAACCTGTTGCTAAGCTCCGGCGAGGGAGGGGCCTTGGTGCGGCGGGCCTTCGGGCCCTTGACCACCTTGGTCCATGTCCCTCACTGGGCAGAGTGGGAGGTCCCAGAGTCCTCTTTAGTCCTGGATGGAGACGGTGCTCTACCCTGCATCTCCCAGGGGAGAAGGGCCTGGCAGTAGGAGTCTATCTCCTGCTCGCAGTCCCTGATGGCACGCAGTCTCTGGACTGTGGCCTGGAGCTCCTCCAGTTGGCGTGCCAGAGACCCCAGTAGGGAGCAGACCCCGCAAGGGGAGGTGGCTATGCTCTCGGGCCCCAGAGCCTGAAAAAGGGACAGGCAGACCCCGCAGCCAAGAGCCAGGGGCTCCGTCTGCCTGAAGCCCGGAACCCTGGGCTCCGTCTGGGTGGCTGTCTCTGAGGTGCCCAATGGGGGGGCCGCAGAGCCCAAGGGGACCCTCAGGGTGTGGCGCATGGCCATCCATGTCATGCCTCTGATAGGCTGGCTGTGGCTGGGACTGACTACTCTGGGGGGTTCGCAGGCAGGGTCTCGTGCCCTCCCACGCCCTCTCCTGCACGAACTCTGCGCTAACTCAAGCGCCTGTTCACGCAGTCGGTTGTGTGGCTCCCTGGGGGGCTGGGCCAAGTAGGGGCCTGGGCGGGGGCTTGACCCGGGCCGGCTTCATACAGCTGCCTCCTCCCAGGGAGCGAGGAGTTAACCCCTTCCCACCACGAGCCCACCTACCTCCGGCTGTGCTGGGGGTCGGCAGGGGGCTCTGTGGCTGCTGAGGAGGTGTCTGGGGGGCTTCGGGGGAGCAGGGGCAGTCCAGCTTTACCCACACCTGGAGTGATAGAACACCACCATGCAGCAGCCCCTCTCTGCAGACACCCAGCTGGCCATCACCCTGCTAAAGCTGGCCATGTCCTCCAGCCTCCACTCCATGGGACACTCTTCAACATGGGCGAGGCCACTGCTGGGGAGGCCATCCTGGAAGTGTACAGCACCCTTTATGACATGATTGGGCACACCGTGCTCTCCATGCACTACCTCCTGGATGTGGACTCTCTCAAGCTTCTCCACATCCTTTTTGAATTGTGGAGCCCAAAACTGGATGCAGTAGTCCAGCTGCAGCCTCACCAAGGCTGAGTACAAGGGGAGAATGATGTCCCAGGATTTGCTTGAGAAGCATCTATGGATGCAAGCCAGCGTTTTTGTCGCTTTAGTAGCCGTAGCATCGCACTGTAGGCTCATATTCATTTTGTGGTCAATGATGACCCCCAAGTATCTTTCTTCCGTAGCGCTAGCCAGCGTAGCACTGCTGAGCCTATAAGGATGGTGCAGGTTTTTCTTCCCAAGGTGGAGAACCTTGCATTTGTTAAACACCATCAGGTTCTCATCCACCCATTTACTGAGCCTTTCCAGGTCAGCCTGGATCACTCATCTGTCTTCTGGCATGGATGCTTTGCCCCAAAGTTTGGTGTCATTGGCGAACTTGGGCAGTCCACTCCTGACTCCGATGTCCACATCATTAATGAAGATGTTGACAATATCTTGAACAGTCCAGGCAGCTCACTGCCCCCACCCCCTGCAGATCATAGCAGAGGGCTGGCAGGCAGCTGCCTGGACAGCATCCCCCACACCTGGGATCCCAGGTCTGACCCCAGTGCACCCTGCCAGCCTGGAGCTGGGACCCAGGAGCTTCCTCTGGCTACTGTAGAGGGGCAAAGCAGGGCAGGTGCAGTCTTTCACTAAACTCCTCCCATCAGTAGCAAATTTGCTCCCAACAGGCCCATGTGTAGATGTAGTCGTATGGAAAGCTTACTGTGCCTTATTGTACTGCACAGTAACCCTAAGGTGTATTAATAGTATGTGTAGATGCATTCAGACATACCTAAAGAGACATTCAAACACTGAACTTCTGAAGAACAGAGATCTTGAATTGCTAATGCTGCACAAGCAGCGGGCTCCTGTGCACACATCACATCATCACATCATGCTCTTCAGATTCTCTCATTCAGCCTGGAGACAGATGACAGCAGGGCACACTGTCCCAATTAGCTGAACCAAAATGTTCAGGAATACTGTCTCCCTGCAGCACAATATGGGATTATGAAGGCAGAGGTGTTCTTCTCTCTGCTGAGCTGGAGCAGCAGAATCCAATGAGCAATACACTGTCTCCATGAAAGAAGGGGGAAAAAGCAAAGCACCCTGGGAATGCTGGAGGACTGTGCTGCAGCTTCTCTCAGAAGACAATGTGTACAGACATACACTCTTCCAGGAGAAACTCTCCTGGGAGTGATTTAGGCCTGTTTGTTCCTGGGTTATTTTTCTCCTGGAATGACCATTTTTGCTTGAGGAGAAAAATCTGTACAGTCATGGTTTTCTTGGGACAGCAGCAGCTCTCCCAGAAGAAACTAAGTGTCCATACATGGGCTACAAAATGCATATGTCAAATCAACAGAAAGAGAAGAGACATGGGGTTTGGTTCCTCCTCAGTCAGAAGTGACAGTCCTCTAATGAGGACTTTGGTGATGGTCTTCTAAATAATAAAAGTTTTCCCTGTACATACGTTAACCTACTTATTTAAAAATATTTAGAAAGGCTTCACAATGTAGTGGATTGTATATAAAAGCAAGATCTAAACCAAATCACTGATCCCAGGGCAATTTATTTTAGTTTCCTATGTTGGAATTTTGTCATCTAGACATTTTGAGAATGAATAATGATTTTTCCTTCACTATACTTAAAAAAAATGCGCTAAGGACTAGATCCTCAGAACTGGGAGTTAGGTGTGTAAACATCTTGGAGGACTGCAGCTTAAGGTTTATTTATTAAGCAAACAAAACCTACTATACTCGTATTATAAATTAACAATTATTTGAATATAATGCTACAATCAGTTAAATATGGTACTGTATTTAAAAATAAAACATGATTATCCTCTCCATTTTACAAGAATGATAAACAAATATTTACATCTTTTACATCTGCAGTTATATCGTTAAGGCCCACAAACTATTTAAAAAAAGTTAAACAGATTTAAATCTAGAATTAATTAGCATGTGTGCTCCAAACTCTTCAAGCATGATCAACTAAAAATAAAATGAATCAGAAAATGATGATCGTTGTGAAAAATATATACAGTAAAAGCTCTGTTATCTGGCATCCCCCGGGAATGGGGGATACGGGATAACAAAATATGCCGGTTAATTGAGTGGCCCGAACAGGTGTCCTTGCCTGTTCGGGATGCCCCTCCCATAGTATCACCGCCCCTCCCTCAGCATTGCCGACCCTCCCGCGAGCCCTGCAGACTCCACAGGATAGGGAGGTGGGCCCCGCACAGCCTGTTACGCCACCAGGCCATAGGGGCTCAGCAGCGCAGGCTGCTTTACCCTGGACCGTGGGGGATCAGAGAAACTGTAAGTGCCACGGTGAGCACATCTGGTTTCACTTTACCTTACAAGCCAGCATGCTGGTTAATACAGCATGCCATCTTGTGAGGTGCTGGATAACACAGCTTTTACTGTATTACGTATTTAATATGAGTACCATATGAATGTTTATAAATGAATCATTTTCATTCTCTAAATCAAGAACAGGTGCATGACAGCCATTAGACTGATCTGGCCATAACAGCTATCATAACAAATTGAGAAACATCTCTCTTTATTTAAGTAACAACTAAATATTTCCTATTGTTTCAATAATCCTAATTTAAGCACACACAAAATCTTTTTTCGGAGCACAGGAACACTGACATTTCAAAAACACTCCATCCATGCAAGACATCTGTTTTGCTAATGCATGATTATTCAAAAACATTGTGCTGACTAATAATTCAAACTTTCTACTGTCAGAATGTTTATTTTATGGGTTTTTAAACTCAGAAAAATAAATATCCCAAGAACCCCACAAAATGTTTATGCTTTTCCATAGAGACCTAAGTTTTGAAACCTGGAAACTAATTCAGATTCCCAAATGTATTTCTTTAAATGAAGCTGCACTGCCTGGAAGTTAAGCTTATTATCATCATCCTTTTTTTTCAAATTAAGTTGCACTGACTGCATTTACTGAGGGATTAACTCAATGTGACCAAGGCAATACCCTGTGCCAAGTGGGAAAACACTGTGTAAAACAAAATGATCAAAGGCCCTTGGAAGATCTGGAGCATCACACCCAGAGATACTTCACTTAGACTTTTCTGAGATATGCTCTGCAGTTAATGAGTCTGTACAAGGGGAATGTATCAAAACCATTACAGAAAGAAGATGACAACATTCAGGTTTTGCATGCAAATACAGCCCTATCTGCATTGCAGATAGCTATTTAGTGTGTCAGATGGAGATTAAAAATATGCTTAGCTAAAAGATAGAATCTCCTATAGCTTAAATAGAACAATTTCACTTTTATAAGTTGGTTATTTTATTTTCAATTCAAATATGAAATCTCAGCAAGTAATCAAGTCAGACTAGATAATGAGGTTATTTTTCATTTCTAAATTACGAATGAAAAGAGGATGTTTACCATGCATTTTCTATTCATTAGTTATTTATCTTATATACAAGAATGATTAAATATTTAAAGCTTCTCATTTAATCTATTTCCCAGATCTATAATGCTTAATGAGATTTGATTTTCTCTAATAAAACATTTTGGAACAGGTTGAAAATACAGAAATAAAGGTGGATTCTTCCGGCACATAGCCCAGATAAACTTCTGATTAATGAGTAGCAGTGAAATTTCTCCATGGTTACTATTGCTACCTTGGGTCTACAATGCTCATGTTTCCGATACACCTATGTAGTCCTCAATTTACTCCACTTCCTGTGGCCCAATCGAATCCCAATCTGGGTGCAAGGAGTCACCAAATAACTTGGGTCAACAGCAACAAGACAAGACAAGACAAAGAAATCCCATTACGCTCCCTTTATATCCTGACCTGTTGTAGAGAACTTCATACTCTTCCGTGGGTCTTTCTGCAGCTCAGACTTGGAGTAATATGTGAGCCATAATGGATATACCATATTTTCATTTTTGTTTATTTTGCTGTGTAATATTTTCATGTGTAATTATTTCTAGGTCTGAGTGAATTGCTATACACCAGGCTTGTCCAACATGCAGCCCGCCAAGCCATTTTCTGAGGCCTCAGGTGCTGTGATGGGAAATGAAAGTAAACACTGTTTACTTTCATCCCCACCCCTTGTCCCTCCCCCAGCCCCTCAGCAGCTTCCTAATGGCTACTGAAGTGCTGGGGAAGGGACAAGGTTCCCACATGCACCACATCAGCTTGACATTGTCGACACAATATGGCTCCTCCCCTCCTCCCTCATTTCATGGTGTCCCTTCATAGCCCAGCCCCTCCATTCTCCATTTGCATGCTGGCCCCACCCGTGCCGGTCCCTGCCAGCCGTGTGAGCTGGAGCAGGTCACGGTGCAGTGGATGGGCAGGTGCAGGGGGCACGGATGCCGGCTCAGAGGGATGCTGTGGCTGGGCCCGTCAGAGATGCTGCTGCTGCTGTGGCTGGGGCTGTCAGGGCAGAAAGCTGGCATTACTCCCACCTCCCTGCATCCCCCTGCATCCGCAGACATTGCGCTGAGGGTGGTGAGTCTCAGGCCAATGGGGAGGAAGGGAGCCCTGCCGGTTAGGCTCTGGCTTGGGTTGCCCTGGGGAGAGGGAGCAGGGGGATCCCCGCACCCCCCTGTAGGTTCCCTGCATGTCCCCCTGGCTGCTGAGCCCAGACGTACAGGTGTGGGAGCATCCTCAAGGCTGCCCAGGTGGCAGGGAGGACATGGTGGGGTCAGGCAGTGTCCCTTGACCCCTGCACCCCCAGGCCACAGCTGGACTGGACAGGCTGCATGAGCACCCGCTGCTGCTGGCCCACTGGGTGATAAAATATTAATGATCTGGCCTCACATTAAAAAAGGTTGGAGATCCCTGCTATACAACATTAAAGAGGCAAAATTCAATGAAAGAAAGAGAACATACTCATGACAGAAGTCACCAGAAAGCCTTCTGTATGGAGAAACCATAGGACTATTTTTTTTCCCCACCAATAAGCTTGAAAGATGATTTCCATATTTTTAAATCAATGAAAACTCATGTCTTATAGTTTCATTTCAGACAAATTTGTTCCAGACTAAGTAAACCAAGCTCAGGTATTCATAGCCCCAGCCTGTGCCATTGGAAAGTGTGGGTCTTAAGTGCCTCTAAAAGCTTGCTGGTATAGGTAGCCAATATTAGATATATTTAAAAAATCTCTAAGGCTGGTCTTTTTTGATTCATGACCAACTAATTAGTCCCCTTTCCCACCCAGCCCAAAGGTGAAGTGTTATGTCAAAATGTTCTCAGGGTCGCTTTACATTGTATCCAACTCAACAGTCAGCTGAAATCAGCTATAAAATCATATGCAGGACCTCCCACCTCAAATTTTGATATGTGATTTATGTTACGTGTGGTAAAATTCTGAGCTGTACAGAGATTTGCTGACAAGGAATACAAAAAAAAATGTTTCAAAATCTTCCCTCAAGGTTAGACAGCTCTTTGTGGTGTATGATACAGGGAGAAGCAGCAGAGTTATCTGGTTGCTTAGCAACTTCCCTTGCCTAAGTTCTCTAGATCTGTCTAAGTAGACACAGAAAGAAGAGGAGGGTGAAGTAGCTGTAGCTATTCCTCTCTAACAATGATACATGCAGGTCCCCACAAGGCACTGGGATACTTCCATTTCAATGGCCAGTATCCACATCTTCAAACCTGATGCAGTAGCAATGAAGCCTGTTGTGGTCTCCCCTACCTAAACCTGTCATTGCAGAGAAGAGGGGATATTTCTTTCCTGTGGAAGCCCCTCAAGCACTTTTTTCAGCGCCAGAGAAAAGGGAGAGATTAATCTCACCATAGGCCCAACCTTCTCAAGACTGCTTAGAACGGAGTTGGGAAAAATGGCAGATCTGGCTGGCAGCTGGACTCTATTTCCCAGCAGCCCTTGCCTGCATCACTGCAGCCAGTTTCGCCCAGGGTGTGTGGGCAGCAGATTGCAGCTCTTCCTTGGCTCTGAACCGCTTTATCACTGCCGCAAGAGCCCAACCTTGGCCCTGGGGCAGCTCCCTGCCCAGCCGTGCACCCTTCCAGCATTGCTCGAGCCAGTCTCCATGGAAATCCTGGTTTCACACTGTCACAGCCCGCTACTGCTGGGCTCTCCATGGAAACCAGCCACAGTGATATAGGCAGGGGCTGCTGGGAAATGGAGTCCACTATAGGTCCAATCCAGCATGTGGGTCAGCTTTGTCTGCCCGTGATTTAGAGGTCACCAGAGAGTGGAAGAAGCGGGGCTGGGGCTACTACCTTTAGCCTCCTTACTCTCTGAGAGAAGAGGCTACTTTCACACTGCAGACATATGGAATGGGAGACTTTGTGGACAATTGCAAAGCCTGTGGCTTGGTCTGTATCCTGTTTCAGTATTTATGGGACTGCAGAATGCTCTTTCAGGGTATATAATGAATAATATAGTAGAGAGGTGGCTAGCTGTGCTAGTCTGAAGTCAGGCCGAAGGTAGAGCAGGGTAGCACTTTAGCCCCCTGCTACACATGTAGGTAAAGGTGCAATAGGATCTAACACATGATCCACATATTTGTGCATCCTGCCATACCACACAGGCAGGAGGCATGACTGGGGGATCCAGCATAAGATCCTATCATGCCTTATTGCCAGTGCAGGGGAACCCTGGGATCACCATCCTCAGCTCCCTCTGCATTGGCAAATAGGGAACTTGATCTACCAGCTGTGCCCCAGAAGTAGCCAGGGCTGTAAGGCTTATCAGTTGCTGGGACTGGCAGTCCTGGCTGCACCTACACACAGACCTGAGGTTGTATGCCCTGCAGTTGCCGAGAATTGCAATCCTGGCTATGTGTGAGGTGTAGCCAGGACTACAAGTCCTGACAGCTGCAGGACTGTGATCTCCCAACCACGGGGACCATGGTATGCCTGGGAGATAGCAGCTACCTAGGTCTCTCAGCTGTGGGGATTCATAGATGTCCCTGCAGCTGGGAGATCTCAGCTGCTGTGATCTCCCAGCCTCAGGGGTGCCCCATGCCTTGCTGGGGCTGAGAGATCACAGATGTGCCCTGCAGCTTCTAGGACCTAGAATCCCACAGGTTCCGGGTGTTGCAGGGCTCGAGAGGACTCCTTGCCCCCGGCTAGGCCTGGCACACCCCTGTAGCTGATCCCAGGCAGCAGCTACAGTTCCAAGCTGGAGAGGAGAGCCTGATACATGTGCAAATTAAAGCTGGATAGCACCCAGCTATAAAGTTAGTACACATTTTCAAGGTTTAACTTTATAGCTGGTTGGGCCCTTTTATGGTACAATAGGTACTATACATGTGTAGCTGGTCTCAGTTTAACTGCACAATTAACCAGCTAATTGCACAAGAGTTGTAACATGTAGATGAGACGTTCTTAGAGACTAACTGGAAGAATACTGGAGACTGTGGTCAGCATGTGAGGAATGGGGGTAGAAATTTTTCTTTCCCAGCAAATTAAATCTCCAACACACTTAATGCTATAATGCTATATAGATGCATTCTTTATATATAAATAATATAAATGTAATAATAAATATAATATATTATATAACAATTATAATATTATAATAATATAAATACAAATATAGCCACTACAGCCACTCTGAACAGGAACAAAGTTAAGCTTATTATTGGCACATCATCAAAGATACCGGCAGCATTATAACTCTTCAGAACATTTGTCTTCCATGAACTGAAGAATCAGTTCCTTTACCGTTATAATACGGAATCAGCAACCTTGGATATTTTTATTTGCTTTTTGGTAGCTAAGGGCTGGGTAACTAGAAACCTGAAAAATGTCTATTTCCTTATCCACCTGTTGCTGACTTCTGTCACTCCCTCAAATCTTGAATGGAAAATAACCATTTTAAGATAACTTGTATGTATACATTTGTAGAGTTGGCTGGGAACCACAATTTACAATGTGTGGAAAAATTCTGATGTCTTGAAGCACTGACATTTATGAATTAGAATGAAAAATCAACTTTTTGCATTTTTTGGAATTTTGGGGGAGGGATTTTTTTCTAAATTTGGGAGCACTGAAATATTGCTTCAGTTAATTTAGATGGTTTTATGGCAGAGGCATAAGCATCTGGCTGTCTCATTACACTACAGATTTGTGCTGAGTGAGCTTGTTAAACATCTGTACAGCTCAATTCTTGAATGACAGTTCCTTCCGCACTGATCACATGCTTTTACATATTATTATAGTAAATGCTACTATTCATAGCAACATATAGGTGACCAGTTAGAATACCAATGAACAACCAAACACCAATTTGAATCTTGATCATTAGCTCTATTTTATAATTTCAAATGAAACAATTTTATTAAAATATATATGAGTAGAAAGTTTCTATTTTATTTTCATATGGCATTGAGTTGATACAGTAGTTCAAATGTTTTGCTATTAAGTCAAGCCATTAAAGTCCAAACAAAAATATTTAAACCCAGTTCAAAAGTTACTCATATGCTTGTATTACACACACACACACACATGCTGTTGCATTAAATTTATAGCTACATAGTTCAAACTTTAAAATAGTCATTAAAATGTAGAATGAGTACAATTATGTGTTAATTGTGTACCATTTTTCATCATCATTATAAATTCTCATGTTTGATGATGCTTGTATTCTTTCTTCATGCATATTAGCATAACACAGATTAGAGCAGAGAGACAGTACAAAATTAATCTATGCTTTTGGTGAAATTTTTAAATGAGAACATAAAATAATGAGAACAGAAGTCCGGACTATTCTATTCTAGTGAAGAGATGGACAATACCATTTCCTATTAATGAGGATATGGACACAGCCTCATTTTCCTACTCGACACAGACTGACTTTTTCTGTGAATCAGATTGCAAATTAAAGTAGTTTATGTTAACCTTTAACAGCTTTCCTAGCTGAAAATGTATGTTCTGCTTCTCGGTTCTGTAGGGAATTAGGTCTGTCATTGTGTAAACCATGGTATACTAAAATATGGCACACATTGTATGTTGCACAATAGTGCATTAACTATGCACAGCATTCAATTACAATGTGATTTAGAATTTTCACATGTAACAGAAGAACCAGGACAGATTAAATTTTCTGAGAAAAGATGATAAAAAGTTGTTCGATGATTTCAAGACAAATAATTCTACTTGAAATTCACATATTTTTCATGCCTTTATTCCTAATTATATAAACCAGAAGAAAAATATTTATTAGCGAAACATCACAAGGTGAAGAGCTGAAAATCTTCACCGGATATTTTATGACCATGATGGGAAGATGAGTACTTCTGAAGCCAAGTCCCTCCTCCTCTTTTTATTAGGCTTTCCTTACTCAGACATTAATTTCATATAGTCTTCTAATCTTTTTCAGCCAACAAGTTGGTAAAGTATTAAAAACTAAGTGAAGGCACTACAAGGCTGGCAGTGTTTAAGGCACAAAGACAAAGGTATGTTCCACCACAGTGCAGCCAGACAATATGAGTAATAGAGACAACAGGGGAGAAAAGAATTGCCAGGCACTCTTCTAGACTAGTGGTTCTCAACTACTGTGGCTACTTCACCTCCTCTTACTGGGCTGAGGAAGTGGGAGGAAAAAGAAGATGGTCTTGCTGCTTATTAGCAGGGATCTGGGTTTTCCATATGCCATGGGAAAATGCACATTTTCGTTTTTAGGGGGAAAAACGCAGGAAGGCAGATTTTCCGTTGCAGGTTGGCAGAATTCCAGTCCACAGTGGGGATGGGGGGCTGTGGGTTGGGAGTGAGGGGGAACCAGCAGAGATGGGGGGCTATAGGAGCAACAGCTGGGACAGGGGGCTGTGGGTCTGGAGGGGCACCAGCCCATCTGGGAGGGCTATGGCTTGGGTATGAGAGGCAATGATATATTCAGCATTGCTCAGTACCACAAGGCAACAGGGGGGGATAGCTGCAGCTGGATCCATGTCCTGGTAAGTGAATGGGGCAAGGGGAGCTCTGATTTTCTGTAATAAAAGAACCAAAATCAAATGCCAAAATATATAGGTATTTAGAATTTATTTTATTATATGATTAAGGCATTGGTAAGCTTCCAAATTGCTTTGAAATTGAAAATATATCAATAAAACATTGTTTTGAACTGATACCTATATATATATATAGTGATGTTTCATTTTAAATTGCAGAAAACTACAGATTTGGGGGTTTTTTTAAATAAGAGAACTTTGGATTTTTCTTAAACAGAGAATACCAGGATCCCTGTTTGTTTGTATGGATTGTTCCTGTTCCCTATTTTTTATAAGAGATTCTTTCTCCCTCCCTCCACTGATTAGTTACTTACCAACTGTCAAGTTTTGACAAAATTAATGTTAAAAATCTAAATTAGCCACCATGCTCTTGGACTAAGAGGAAGGTGGAAAAAAAAGACATCCTGTCCAAACCAATTTGGCAGTGAGAAAGTGAAATACCTTTCCAGCCCAAAAAGGCAACTAGCATTACATCTACAGCAAGGCCCAACAAGTTGCTCTTGCTCAGATTCTAAATGCAACAATCCTATTCTTTCCTGCACAGAATTATGCCCCCGGAAGGGTTTTTAAGCCATTTCCTTGAGTTTTTGAATGCTAATATTCTTATACTGCACCATACTGAACAAGCCCTCAACCCCAGAACTACTATTTTCAAGTCCATGAGAAGACCGAGTGCCTGAAAGGAAGACACACCCGTCAAAGCCAAGCTAGGCAATATGCAACTCATCCTTGAATTTTTGGAAGCCATTGCCAAGGGCAAGTGGTTAATGTCTAGGTAATCCTGTGCAAAGCAGAAGGTATTCACTTTTGGATTCAGATTTGGTGATTCTCGATTTGATTCAGCCAAATGCGAATTCGAAGATATTTGGTGCCAAATCTTATTCAGCCAAAGACTATACAGGTAGGCAGTACCAGTGGGAGCAGCTGGGGGAGCAGCTGGATGAGCCCCAGCTTGATCCAGCAGCCCTGGGAGAAGCCACGACTCATCCAGCTGCTCCCACAGCAGCTCCCACTGGGGCAAGACAGGCAGTGCTGGCAGCCCCGGAAGAAGCTGCAGGGGCTGGGGGATTGAATCAGGATCTGGGGGAAAGCCCCTGTTCATTCCCCCAGCCCCTGATCATTCTCTTACTCTAGCTCCCCAATCATTCTCCCAGCTCCCTGATCTTCTCCTAGCCCCCGCAGCTTCTCCCAGGGCTGCTGGCTCAAGCTGCAACTTGTCTGGCTGCTCCCTTGGCTGCCCCCCCTATTGGGGCAAGGCAGGTAGTGCTGGCAGCCCTGGGAGAAGCTGCAGGGGTTGGGGGCTCAAACCTGGAGCTGGGGTGAAGCCCCTGTTCATTCCCCCATCCCCGAATCATTCTTCCCCCAGTTCCCAGTTTGATTTCCCAGCTCCCAAATCATTCCCCCCAGCCCCCATGGCTTCTCTCAGGCTGCCAGCACTGCCTGCCTCACCCCAGCAGGGTGGGGGAAGCCAGACAAGCAGCCAGATGAACTGTGGCTTCTCCTGGGGCTGCCAGTTCAAGCCAGGGCTTATCCAGCTGTTCCTGCCAGCACTGCCTAATGCCTACAGTCTATGGCCGAATCTCTCCAAATCAATTTGGAGGCTTCTTATTCAATTCAGAGAGATCAATGGGTATCCCAATATGATTTCGCTGCCAAATTGAATCAACTACTGAAGCTTTGCACAGCCCTGTGTCTAGGGCAAAAAGATGTTATGGTATACTAGGAGATAACTTTATCTCATTTCTCAGGATGATCTACGTTGTGTTCAAGGCATAAATGATTGTTGCAAATTGTACATTGCTTTTTAAAAGGTAATGGAATAAAGATGCAAACTCAGCAATCAAAGTCTTCCTGAAGCAAATCACCTATCGAGCTAGTATGGTGAATGCATAGTAGCTTATATAGCCACAACACATAAGGGAATGATATGGCTAGTATTACATCTGGTTGCCTTTGACTCCCCTAGCCTTAGTGACCAGATACATGTTTTATAGCTGAGTTAGCTTGAAAAGGGGAAGACAGCTTTGCTGTATCAATATGTCTCAAACCCCAGAAATGTCATTACCAAATTACGTGTAGAGCTATACAATAAACTAGCCTTAGAGTAATACAACTTCTTGAGCTAAGGCTAGTTTTAAGATTTTTGCAGTACAAGTGAACCATAAAAATCAGAGAATTTAACAAAGTAAGCTGTTGCTTACAAAAGTTTATGACTTTGAATTTGCTAGTCTCCAAACAGCCACGTTGTCCTGCCATCCACAAATATCTCATAATCTAATAACAAAGAGCATATGTGACTACTTAATTGAAATATGCAAAACTGAAGAACACAGGGTTGCATAACAATGTTTCTACTGTGTTTCTCTATTCTCCCCCATTAGGTGCTGACTTCTGGGATAGATCAGTGTCCTATATCAACTAGACAGACTGTTCTTCCATTCATAAAGAAAATAATTCTGGCTTGGGGCAGAGTGCATGCATGATATAGTTTCTTGTGCCATGTCCTACCAATGAATCCCCAAATCTGAATTAGTCATTGTGAAGTCGAAATGTGGAGTGGCTATTTATCTCTGGGAAGAGCAGTCAGCCAGGTCTGAAGGCTCACGTAGGTTCTTGGCCAGAGTGCAGGACCTCCATCTAACCCAGGAGGTGCACAGCCCCACCAGGGGGGTGCCTTGTTGGACCTAGTGCTGGCCACGGGTGATGACCTGGTGAGGGGGCTGCGAGTGCTCGACCACCAGGGCGACAGCGATCATCACCTGCTGGAATTGACCATCCAGCGCAAGGTGGCAAAGGCATGCAGTAAGGCAATGGCCCTAGATTTTAGGAGGGCAGACTTCAATGAGCTAAGGAGGATAGTTGGAGAAGAGCTGAGGTCCCGGGGGGGAGGGGAGCCAGGTGTCCAAGGAGAGTGGTCGCTCCTTAAAGAGACGATCCTTCAAGCCCAAAGGAAGGTAATCCCAACGAGGATCAAAGGGAGCAGGAGAGCACACAAGCCTCCGTGGCTCACCAAAAGAATACGGGAATGTCTCCTTGCTAAAAAGGAGGTTTATACCCAGTGGAAAGAAGGGGTCATCACCAGGGAGGACTATTCTGTAGTTGCTCGGGGATGTAGGGGGGCAGTTAGGAAGGCCAAGGCAGAGATGGAACTAGGACTTGTTTCCCAGATTAAGGACAATAAGAAGTCTTTTTTTAAATATGTAGGGGGTAAAAAGAAGGTCCTGGGTAACGTGGGGCCCTTGCAGGACGGCATGGGTAACTTGGTTGTCACACCAGACGGCAAAGCTAACATGTTTAATGATTTCTTTGCCTCCGTCTTCCTAAGTAGGGACCAGAACAGCCACCTCCCTGCTGGGCCCCCCTCAGGCCCCGGGGGAGGCACACCTGGGCCACGGGTTAGCGAGGATTTACTTAGGGAGCTTCTGGAGGGGTTGGACGTATTCAAGTCAGCTGGCCCAGATGATCTCCACCCTAGAGTTCTAAAGGAACTGGCTGAGGTCATTGCAAGTCCCCTGGCACAACTTTATGAGCACTCATGGTGCTCTGGTGAGGTACCAGAGGACTGGAAGAGGGCCAATGTGGTCCCCATCTTCAAAAAAGACAGGAAGGAGGACCCGGGAAACTATAGGCCGGTTAGTCTCACCTCGATCCTAGGCAAGCTGTTCGAGAAAATTATGCTGGCACACATCCAGGAGGGGCCAGCAGAGGACTCCATGCTTAGGGGCAACCAACACGGGTTCATCAGTGGCAGGTCCTGTCAGACCAACCTGGTGGCCTTTTATGATCAGATCACCAGATCGTTAGACGCAGGGGTAGCAGTGGATATAGTCTTCCTGGACTTCCGGAAGGCTTTTGACACTGTCTCTCACCCCGTTCTCATTAAGAAACTGGGGGGCTGTGGTGTAGACACCCACACAGTCAAATGGGTCGCCAACTGGCTGGAGGGCCGCACCCAGAGGGTGGTAGTAGATGGGTCCTTCTCAACCTGGAAGGACGTGGGCAGTGGGGTTCTGCAGGGCTCGGTCCTCGGGCCCGCACTGTTCAACATCTTCATCAGCGATTTGGATGAGGGGGTAAAAAGCACCCTGTTCAAATTTGCTGATGACACTAAGATGTGGGGGGTGTGGGTACATTGGAAGGATGCAACAGGCTACAATCAGACCTAGACAGGTTACAAGGGTGGGCGGACGAGAATAGGATGGGTTTCAACACAGATAAGTGCAAGGTGATGCACCTCGGGAGGAACAACCGGCACCATACCTACAGGTTAGGGAACTCCCCGCTTATCAGCATGGAGGCGGAAAGGGATCTGGGGGTCATCATTGACTCCAAGATGAACATGGGCCGGCAGTGTGGAGAGGCAGTCAGGAAGGCCAACCGCACCTTGGCATTCATCCACAGATGCATCTCAAGCAGGTCCAAGGAGGTGTTCCTCCCTTTCTATGTGGCACTGGTCAGGCCGCAGCTGGAGTATTGCATCCAGTTCTGGGCGCCGCACTTCAAGAGGGATGTCGACAGCATGGAGAGGGTCCAGAGGAGGGCCACTCATATGATCAGGGGACAACAGGGCAGGCCCTATGAGGACAGGCTGTGGGACCTGAACCTGTTCAGCCTCCAAAAGAGAAGGCTGAGGGGGGATCTTATGGCCTGTTATAAACTAGTCAGGGGGGATCAGCAGGCATTGGGGGAGTCACTGTTCCCCCGAGCACCGCCAGGAGTGCCCAGGAATAATGGTCACAAGCTGGCAGAGGGTAGGTTTAGGTTAGATATCAGGAGGCGCTACTTCACAGTCAGGGCGGCTAGGGTCTGGAACCAGCTTCCAAGAGAAGTGGTGCAGGCTCCTACCCTGGGGGTGTTTAAGAGGAGGTTAGATGAACACCTTGCTGGGGTCATTTGACCCCAGTATTCTTTCCTGCCATGGCAGGGGGTCGGGCTAGATGATCTGCTCAGGTCCCTTCCGACCCTACAAACTATGAAACTATCTCGTGATAAGATGAATTTCTGGCCAGGTTCCTCCAAAATTACACTCATTTCAGAGTATTAATGTCCCTATCTCCTGACCAATACTGATTCTTTATATATCATTTTCTATATCTCTAGTCTAGGGCTTCACTTTAGCTCTGTTCTTCATTCAGAGCAGAAGCTCCTGGGCTTCTCCGAAGAGGTTCCTACTAAAGCACAATTTAAACCACTGAAGGCTACCAGGCTCATTCACAGAGCCATCCTGGTTCCCCCTAATTTTCCATTCTTCTATAGAATGCTGACTCACAGGATTGCCTTTGTGGAAACTTGAACTAGCTCTACTTTTCACTGACTCGTGGTTCTTTTCCCGACAAAGAGTAGGAGCTCATTATTAGCACTCTCTTTATGCATCTTTTCAGGAGAGGACACAAAAATTCTCCTCACCCTTACTTCATCTCCTTTTATTGCTCTATTTATTTAGCATATGCAATTTAGCAAATTGTTTCAGCCATTTTAAGGCAATGTGATCACCAACGTGAATATCTTGAAGGCCCTCAGGTAGCACTGTGAATGGACATGAGTCAACAATGTGGGACATAGTTTGAACTCGTCTACAACGGCATTTGTTGTCATTGCAAAGGCCCCATTGGTATAGGTCTGAGGCACAGTGACCCTGTCCAGTTAAAAAATGTATGATAAGTACCCAATAACAGGATGGCCAGTTAAATCCTGGTTGACTGTAGGCTCAGAGATGATGTAATGATTAATTGGTGCTTGGGCTGACCATCCTTCATGACATTGAGAAAGTAAGGAAAAAAGCCAAAGGATTTTGAAGAGGTCTTGAGGGGAGCTGATCTCTTGGTATGTGGAATATGTCCCAGGGCACTGGCAGCATAGGATTATTGCAGAGTCTGGCTGGTAAGTTTTCTTCAGCATTTGTGTAGCAGAGATGAGGGGGAGCAAAGTTACCGAGGACTGGTAACCATGGCAGTGGAGTCAGGTGCAGAATGCCTGACACATGATGCATTGTAGCATGCAGTTGGGTGTCTGCTACTTCGATGTGTGATGAACAGTCCCATAAAGGTGCACACTATTCTGCTACTGAATAACACAGTGTGAGAGCAGAGCAATGTAGTATGGAGGCACTGGCACCCCAAATCAAGCCTGCGATTTTGACAAGTAGCTTATTACTTATTTTGATTTTTAAAGCAATTTTCTGGAGATATGATTTATAAAGTTAAAGTCTAGTCAAGGGTGACTCCAAGATAAACTGGATGGGTTTCAAGGCTCGCCATTTAAAGTGATAGTGAGTTCACAATTAGTGCTGGCATTATGCAATGAAAAACACTTGACACAGGCTTTGAGAGGCTTAGTATTTTTTGCTCTGAATGACTTCCTTTCTGGCAGTCCTCCCCAGCAGGAGCTGATACTGGACTAAATATCAGGCTCAAAGGTGGTTAACTGAGTCCTCAGGTTCTCTGTAAGCCTTTTATTGACTATATATGAATTTATATGTTGCTTTACAATGTACTGACAATGGACAAGCTCCTTGATGTTGGCATTCTTCTCTCCATCCTTCCTTTCTGCTTCAGAGAAAGCATGCACACAAAATAATAATCTTCAGGAGGAGACTGGATAGGCACCTGGCTGGGGCCTTATGACCCCTGCCAACCCCAGTGCTCCTTCTTGCCCATGGCAGGGGGTTGGACTAGATGATCTGTCTAGGCTCCTTCCGACTCAGTGATTCTATGATTCTATAATAAAGTAACTTCCTATAAAACAGCCAAAATTGCTTTGGCTAACCTTCTTGACCACAGGGTAGGGTCAGTATGAGAGACAAACCCAACCAACCTAACTTCACATTTTCAGTCCTCAACAAAGTACAGTAAAAACTTTGTTATCCAACACCCATGGGGAATAGGGGGTGCCAGATAACATATGCTGATTAACTGAGCGGCCTGAACAGGCATCTTTTTCTGCTCGGGCCGCTGCCCCTTCCACAGCATTGCTGACCCTCTCGCTGCATCGCCACCCCTCCCACAGGCCTCTCAAGACAAGGAAAGCGACCCCACACAAGCTGCTATGCCCCAGGCTGTGGGGGGCTTGGCAGCACAGGCTGCTTTGCCCCAGGTCATGGGGGCTCAGCGAAACCAGAAGTGCTATGGTGGGCACTTCTGGTTTCACTTTTCCCTTACAAGCCGGCATGCCAGTTAATAGAGCATGCCATCTTGTAAGGTTCTGGATAGCACAGCTTTTACTGTATTGTTCAAAAGAATTGCCATTAAAAAAATTGTTCTGCTTTCATTATTTCATTAGTTTAAAAAAATTCAAAGCACCAAACATTTTAATAAATATTAATATAAAATAAAACACTCTACATTGATTAGTATAAAAAAACCCCACCAAATTCTAGAGAGTATAAATAATTGGGAGGTTGAGAAAGAAAATGACAGATGAAGTCCAAGTTAAGCATTAGGTAATTATGATGGTAAAAATAGTCTGAACCTTTTATACATGCTGATGAGCTCAGAACCTGTAGGGTCCTCTGAGGAAAGAGACTTAGAAATGATGTGGTTGACAGAATGAAGATGTTTCACCAGCATATATTTATAAAACACAGATAAAACACACGTATAAAGATTACAAAATGCATTATAAAAAGCCATCGTATTGATTAAACGTTACTTCCCAATTTGTTGTCATTCCCTAAAAAAACATAAAAGAGGGATAAAAAAAATCTATAAAAAGGCAATAAAGATATTCATGGGTACATCCAGATTTACCTGTAATGAGAGAATATAAAATCTAAATGTGATGTTATCATAAAATGGAGTATAAAAGCACTGACCCATCTAGATATGAATATGAAAGGTATAGTGAAAACTGATTAACCAATATTTTTTAATAGCAGGTTATAAAAAGCATCCCCAAAGGAGTCATTCAGTGAAATAATAAGTTAGTAATAAACAAATGGAAATACATCTTTGAAAAGCATATAGCACAACTCAGAAAGAAAAAAATATTGTTGAAACTATAGGCATGTCAGTGGATTTTTTTTTTTTTTACAAGAAAGTAATCTTGGTGACTCCATAATGAGGAACCTGGTCTGTGCTATGTGTGGTCCTGATTAAAAGAAGCAGCAAGATAATAAATGTCCTTCTAGGTCAAAAAATGTGCTACAATAGTACTAGTGCCTAGCAGCCTAAAGAATGTTAGGAATCGTCACTAATTCTGGGAATGAATGGTAACAGTGTTCAAAGCTTTAGTATGCTCCCAAACTAGTTCAGGGTCCAGTCAAGAAACTCCAAAAGGCATTGACCTTAGAAATAATGTGAGAGATTTACAATAATAATAAAAATTAGCACAACTTCTGCAATGCGAGTGTATTTGTACTGCATAGTCTCCATTTGGGCAGAACAGGTGCTGTATTTATTCGCATATCACATATGCCCTTTTCCCAAAAATTAAGCATCCAAATTTAGGGAGCGTGTCTTATGTAGGGAAGTTGATTTTCTGCCCAGGGTAGTAGAGGCATGGAGATGTTGTAAGAAAGCAGCTGCTTCTTTTTGCTGTCTTCCCTCCAGCAGCTGCATGAAGGGAGGGGTGGAGTCCATCAGGAGCATTTGGGAAGACTTGGGTGTGATTGCATTCCGCTATGATTCCTGCTCCACCTAAAGTTTAAAACAACCTGCCCATTAGCAGCAGTGGCATTTCTATTCAAGCTATTCTGAAGGAGTCACTTGACTTAATGGCTCATGGTCATGAGTATCTTAAGTATCATGATGTATTTATAACTTTTATAGAGTCATAGAATCATAGAAAGTTGAGGTCGAAAGGGACCTCAGGAGTTCATCTAGTCCAACCTCCTGCTTAAAGCAGGACTATGCCCAAGTAGATCATTCCATCCAGAGCTTTGTCAAGCAGGGCCTTAAAAACCTCCAGGAATGGAGATTCAACCACCTCTCTAGATAACTTGCTCCAGTGCTTCACAACCCTCCTACTGAGAATGTTTTTCCTAATATCCAACCTAAACTTCTCTTGCTGCAACTTGAGACCATTGCTCCTTGTTCTGTCATCTGTTACCCCTGAGAACAGTCTAGCTCTATCCTCTTTCAAACCCCATTTAGGTAGCTGAAGGCTGCTATTAAATCCCCTCTCAGTCTTCTCTTCTGTAGACTAAATAATCTGAGCTCCCTCAGCCTTTCCTTACAAGTCATGTGCCCCAGCCCCCTCAGCAGTTTGTTACACAAATTGCCAATTGCTTAAATCACAAGCAAGACTTTATAAAGGGGAATAAGGCAAACTGTTCCAACTACATGCCACATTTTCATTGTCCTCCACTGGACTCTTTCCAACTTGTCCACATCCTTTCTACAGTAGGGGGCCCAAAACTGGACATAGTACTCCAGATGTAGCCTCTGCAGTGCAGAATAGAGGGGAATAATCACTTCCCTTGATCTGGTGGCAATGCTCCTACTCATGCAGCCCAGTACGCTGTTAACCTTCTTGGCAATGAGGGCACACTGCTGACTCATATCCAGCTTACTGCCAGGTCCTTTTCTACAGAGTTGCTGCTTACCCAGTCAGCCCCCAGCCTGTAGTGATGCATGTGATTCTTCTGTCCTCAGTGTAGGACTTGGCACTTTTCCTTGTTGAACCTCATGAGATTTCTTTTGGCCCAGTCCTCCAATTTGTCTAGGTCACTGCATCCTAGTCCTAACCTCCAGTGTATCTACTACACTCACAGCTTGGTGTCATCTGCAACTTGCTGAGGGTACACTCCATCCCATCTTCCAGATCATTATCATTAATGAAGATATTGAACAGAACCGGCCCCAGGTCTGACTCCTGGGGCACTCCACTTGATACTGGCTGCCAACTAGACATTGAGCCATTGATTACTACCTGTTGACCCTGACAACCCAGCCAACTTTCTATCCACCTTACAGTCCATTCATCCAACCCATACTTCCTCATATTTTGTTCATTATTACTGAAGAGCAATTAAAAGTTCACTTTTTATAGAGGTTTATACATGCTTTTTAAGGCTGCATATACTTTACAACTCTAAATAAATAATAAGGTTTCCTGTATGAAACAGGATAATACCCAGGTCTAGAAAAATATGGCATATACAGTGTTCATTTGTGTTTGCATTGCGTGGTACTTTTTTTTTTTTCTCATAATACAGAATTCTTCATAGCTCTAAATATAACATTTGTTTCATGCATTATGCTTGAGCTGCCAATTAAAAAGACGCCCATGAAGGTTCAGCTGTTTGCTGAATGGAGTTCATAACAGTTAGTGAATCTGTAAATACTATGTATTCAAAGGGACTAGCACACCCCCAAGTGCCACCCTGCCAGCCTCTGTTACAATGCCAAAATATATTGGTCTAGATGCTATATCTAGTTCAAGGACAATTGTGCTTCTTATTTCAGCAGTAATTGAGAGCTAGTATTTTACAGCAGACTGGGCTTCATCTTGCAGAATATGCCATATATGCCGTCAAATTTAGAAAGCCTCCAGTGGCCACAATTGCTTTAAAATTATATGAGGAAGTAACACCAATTGCCTGAATTCCCAGTAAATATAGCCCTCCCAAGTGCAATTTTCCATTTCCCTTGGTTTCTTTCTCTTTCTGATATTTAGAGGCTGTTGGCATCTCCCCTTTAGTTATCCAGAGATTACAAGTTCCCTGTTGCTTTCCCATTTGTTTGTAAAACAAGACTTCTGTCTATGATGCAATCTGCATACCTATAAAATCATTTATAGTTGAATGAATTATTATTTGGCCACCCTTGAGGATTTTCCTATTGGTACAGAGTATATGATGTGTCGATAATGAAGAGTGGGGTACTAAGAAAGCGAGGAAAACAATCTGAACTCATGGCTGCCAGGGGACTACAGTAAATAGAGTACAAGGCAATTTACTTTTTACCACACCAAAACATAAAGATGGAGTTTACTCCCACTATACACTTTGAGAAATAAAAAAAATGGTGGATTCTGGAAGTATTTCAGACAAGATAACCAAAGGCAAAGACCACATGCCACTGCTACTTATTTCATCCCAAGTTCTTCCGATTCAACGTGCCCAGCATGTCATAGCCAAAGTCCTAAAGATCAGAAGGTGGTGGTAACACAAGGGTATTTGTTGTCTGACTTTTAGAGACACAGTCAGTGTTCTGTACTGTCGTATACAATTCCCATATGCCACCAGAGCTGCCAGCTATTGGAAGAACACCACAGTTTTCTTCAAGAAACTGGACACCATAGGGGTGATATGTCACACTGCTGGTTATGACATATCACCCCTTCCTCTAACCCGTATGGAAAATCCTCAAACAATTGCAACCCATACTAGAAAGAGACCCTATTCTTAAAGAGATCTTTCTAGAGCCACCCATCCTAGCTTTCAAACAAGCACTGAACCTTGCTAACCTCATCAACAGAAGCAAACTTCCTCAGACAAAGAACACACCAAAAGGTTCCAGACCATGTCATGACAAGAAATGCAAAACCTGCCAACACAACTCCACCACCCCCACAATCACTACACCCCACATCAGAGCAATCAGCATTCCCAGGTCTTACAGCTGCACCTTCAGAAATGTAATACATCGCATCCAATGCACCAAATGCACTGATGGAAAATACGTAGGAGGGAACCAAACAACAACTGCGCACCAGAATGAATCACACTGGAAATCTATCAAAGACAGGAATACCCAGTTACTTGTGGGGGCACATTTCTCACAAGAAAACCACTCTCTCACCAATCTCTCAGTCCTGATCCTCAAAGGAAACTTACAAAACACTTCCCAGAGAAGAGCCTATGAACTCCATTTCATCAACCTCCTGGATACTAAAAATAATGGACTAAATATAGACATTGGATTTCTGACACATTATAACCTGCCTGACAGCTGACTTCCCAGATACTTCTCCACTATTGACCCCGCTTCTCTCCCCCCGACACAGCCTGTCTCCTCAATATACATTTTCACTGACTGCCTGTCCTGTATGCAGACCAGCCCAGCCTCTGGCTTTATTTTTCATTCCATCCAGGAAGATCACACGCCAACTGCTGAAACTTCCTTAGCGTGACAAAGGGTTTTTAAACCCAAAAGCTTACTTAAAAATTATTATCCAACTATTTAGTTTGTCTAATAAACTTTAAAAAACAACTTGAATCAGAAATTGCCGAACTGAAAATTATCCACAGACTGGATTGTATTAACCATAATCTCATCAGAAATGATAGATTCTTATCCCATTACCTGGACTGGCTGTTAATTCTGGTGTTCCTCTAGGTGTTGTCCTTCTAGCTGTTAACTATCTTGCATCTCAGTTGATCTAGTCAATCCACCTATTTCCTCTCTTGGAAGCATCCCTTCCTCGGTCCTTTTCCCTTTTATATGAAATCCTCTCTCTCCCAGTCCATTAATAGCACCTGACAATGCAGGCTGGTGCTTACTAAAACTCATCCCTCTTTGAACCGGTTGGTCTTTAAGACACCACCTTGGCCTACATACTGTCATCAAGTAACCCTTATTTATATGTAGTTCTCAGGGTTAAGGGTTTTCTTCCTGATCCCTTAATAGTGGTACAGTTGCATGTTTTTAGAGTAGTAATGTTGGAAAATTCTGCCATAAATACCAGATAATAGTGAAGTAAGCTTACAAAAAATGATTGTTGCAAAAAAGCCAGAATCTGGGCCATTCTGTTTCCTTTAGCCAAAAAAGTAAAAACTTGGCCTCTGCTGGGATTCCTGCATACCAAGGTTAAATATGGCAAAAGATTCATTGTCTCTAATGAACTTTGCACATGCCCTAAGTAGGCAGACAACAATTTGTGCATTATAACAAAACATTCCAACAAGTAAAATAAACCAAACATGCAAAATTACTAAAAATACCCTTCAGCTTGAATGGTCTCCCATTTTGAGGTTTTACCTCTGAATGATGGTAATTGTTTGCTCTTGTGCTCAGTCTTTGTCATTCAGACTGAGAGGTTAATACATCACTGCTTCATGGGTTGTCTTTCTAATTCAGTTTTGTAGTAGTTAGACACTCAAGATTAACGATGAAGAACTTTCTAGCCAGACAGGATACCATGGAATGCTACAAGGACATGTTTGTAGGTTCCTCAGCACCCAGATGGAATATTTTTATATTACATTGCAGTAAAATAATTTCTTCAGAGATGATGCCTTTAGCAGGAGACTTTCTAAAGGGGAACAATCCAGGGACACCAAAGAAAAAGCACCTGGAGAGCAAGCAAATATATAGATACTTATATAAATTAAACTAATCTTTCTTTTGTAGTTTTAATGCCTGACCTAAACTAAATTCAGATACACTGGGCATGCATACACATGCATTTGATGCAGCACCAGTTTACTTGTGAGTAAATTACTTATGAGTAAACAGTGCCAAGCAAGCATCTACACATGCAGGGAAGTGGGAGTAGATTTGCTGCCAATCTGCTCCCACTACCCGGGGCCCTGCAATAGACCCCTGCCACCACAGGGGGGAGCTGAAAGCTCCAGTTGCAACTACCAGCAACTGGCAACCCTCTTCAA